>NW_009259588.1:5762545-5762894 GCF_000687185.1 Egretta garzetta
CAGGTGGGGCTGGCAGAGTGTCCCCAGGGCAACCGGGCAGTGGGAGTGACCTTCTGGAGAAGGTGGGAACCAGATCAGAGGGCGCTGTGCAGGAACATGCCAGGGACAGCCAAGCTCAAAGAGGAAGCCGGGGCTGCAGAAGGCCTCCTGCCAAGGGAGAGAAGCAGCTTTCTGGTGCCCCGGGATGGCGGGAGGCTGGCAGGGCTCTTGCCAGGGCTCCCTGCTGGAGCCAGTGCTGGAAACGGCAGTGCCAGGGCAGCAGGTGGGGCTGGCAGAGGGTCCCCAGGGCAACCGGGCAGTGGGAGTGACCTTCTGGAGAAGGTGGGAACCAGATCAGAGGGCGCTGGGC
>NW_009259588.1:5762927-5771694 GCF_000687185.1 Egretta garzetta
CCTCCCCCCAGCTCTGCGGTGGGTGGAGGAGGGCCTCCGATGATGCCCCCTTGCTCTGTGTGGGTCCAGAAAGCCGGCCGCCACAGAGGTCACAGCCATGGTGCGCCACTGGCACAGCCAGCGCTGTGTCGTCCCCAGGGCCCCTCGGCACAGGGACCACCAGCAATTCCCATGGAAGCACTGACCGGGTCAGGCTGCTCTAGGTGTGACTGGGAATGTTGCTGAGGGGGGCTGTTGCCCGAGGCTGTTTGGCTGGTCCCGAGTTAGTCCCCCACTTAAACACGTGCAGAAATAAAATGAGCCTATCGCTTTCCTATCAGCAATTTATGGAACGCTAGAGTCTGAACTGGCAAAAGTCCCACTTTACTGGGAGCAAGATCAGGCGCTCGTGCAGCACTTCATGTACAATTACTTTTAATTCGGCTCAGTTACCAGTGAACTATAATATCTGCGAGAATTTTTAAATGGATCATTTTGTCAGTTTTTCTCCTTACACTTGCTCTGCCTTAGACACTTGTCACCAATTTTATTTAATTAGCACCACAATTGTATTAACACCACATTTTTTTAAATTTAATTATGCTTCTGCAGTACCCCAGCTTGTTTTGTGCAATTAGCGCTCTACTTTCATACAAATTAATCTCCCTGGAGAACTGCATCGAAAATAGAGAAAAAGAAGAGACCTCATTTAATGGAAGTAACAACATCAACTGACTATATATGTATATAAGCCCTCATGTGTTGCCAAACATGCCGTTTGAGGCTTGTGCCTCCCATACATGCAAAATGATCAAGAATTTTTCTCAGGAGTGAATTCAGTAGTTTTATTTTTGTCTGGGGCTTTCTGTCCTGGAGGTAGCGCAAAGAGTTAACCCCATCTTCTGCTCTATCAGGCAATTTAATCTGAAGAGGACAGGAGGGAGACTGGTTCCTGTATCTGGTAAACATTTGCTTTATCGGGGAATGTAAGAGTGCCTCTAACAGCCCTTTCTCACTTCAACTGCAGCCATGGAGAATTTGAGGCCATTTAGGGTATTTAAAGCGACTGACTGACGGCTCAGTCTCTGCAATGCTCTTCCTGTGCGGCTGAGGTTTGTTTCATGTTTTGACTGCCCTCCACCTAAACGGCGATGAACCTGAACCACTAACTTACGCTCCAGCTTGCTGATACGCAGAACAGCACAACACAGCTAATTCCTGAGGCGGAAGAAGCCTTCACCCTTCTTTGTGCCATCGCGTCAGAAGCAGGCAAGAAGCGTGGCCCAGGAGGGAGCGTTTCGCTCACTTACTTGCTTCGAATTTTTTTGGTACTATCTTCTCTGTTGACTTGCCATCGCCTGCACTGCGGCATGTTTCACCAAATGGAAACCTCTGTGGAAAGCCCGTGTGAGAGCGGGGTACAGGACCCGAGGGGTTGTGCGCACAACCCACGCAGTCAAGCGGGGTGGGGTGGTGTAATTCGCCTGGAGCACCACGGCTAAGGGACACAGCAGAGTACACCAGGTGGCCTGCAATGCCAGTGTGATGAAAAGATAGCCAGCCTGATGGCAGGGTGACCAGCCAGTTAGTACCCATTCAGCACAAACCAAAAGCTACTTCTGAGTTTTATGGGAAAATTCAGAGAGATTGGACTTAAGGTGGACCCTTGAGACCATCACCAAAATCACCAGTAAAAGCAGGACACGGTGCATTTTTGCATGTTTCCACTAGCTGAGTTTCACAGGAGATGATGCCATGCTACTGCCCTCAGAGACTATTGACCACTGCAGCAAACCTCTCCAGCCACCCCAAATCTGGCAGGGTGGCAGAGTCACACCATCTTCAGGTATCCCTCTTAGAGATACCGACTCCGGGGGCAACTGCAGCCGCCCCAGCTTATTACACCATGAATCAGGAGTCTGCAGAGCAATCCAAGGAAGCTTGGCTAAAAGCTGTATGGTGAAAAAGAGGGAGGAAGAATTTGTGCCTGAAGCGTGTTCATTTGCACTAATTTCAGCCCTAAAGCCATGGTCTTTTTCTGCCCGCCTTCAGAGGGATACGTTTGAGGAATCCCATATTGGGCAACTGTAGGTGACAAAATGTTGTCCACATCACAGAGGAGCTGGAAATAAGTGCAGAGATGGAGTGTTTGGGCAGTTCACATCTTATCCCAAATCCTTTTTGCCCTTTGGAATGGGACTAGAAGTTTGGCACAAAGATACATTTACCGTTTGATCAGAAATACTAGAAAATCATGCTTACTGTTATGGCTTCTCCCGCTTGCTCAAACTGTGATGGAGAACAGATACATTGAGAAGAAAGGCACAAATGGAAAGCTGGTAAAAAAGTGGGGAAGAGTCAATCAACCACACAGAACTGAAAACAGATCAAAGACAGTATCAATGATTAACAGGAGTACATCAGGGTTTTTTGGTTTTTCAAAGCTTCCTCTCAGCCAGCTGAAAGTGAAAAGTGATGTGCTGCAACCTTCCGGTGTGTTTTAGAGCAAAAGAAAGTCCTCCTTAACATATATCAGCAAACTATACACTCGGTATTTCTTTTCACCACTGACTTCTTGAAACTTTACCCTTTAGCTGGTCAAACAGGCCCTTTTGAGCATCTCACAACCTTGCCCTAGCCAAGTCAAATTAACCACCGAAGAAATAAAAGCCCAGGACTTGCCTGGACATTTTCTGTGTTCTGGGGTAGCCGAACATAAAAACAATGCCAGAATGACACTCGGCTTCGTCCCGTTGCCACCAACCTGTATTTTGATGGTTTGGCATCTTTCAGTTTTAGGTATAAAGGGCAGAAGAAATTTTGGTATCCCCTAGTTTACTTAGTGACAGAGGAGCTTAATAAGGTGGAGCAATTCAGACTGTTGTGGAAGAGCAAGCAGAAGTTCAGGAAATGTCTTCCCCACCGTCCCTAGAGACTCCCTGGAAGACACAGGAGCTGCGAACAGCTTGGAAAGAGCAAGCCACGAGCAGTACCAGCAAAGCCCTTGTGGGGATGAGCCGTGAGCCCTCCAGCATGCTCCTTGCATGGAAGTTGCCTTGTGCTGGTGGCAGAGGCAGAGGGGCTGTTTGCTGCCCACCTTGGGCAGACACCTCCATTTCTGAGCTGCTTCGGTGGGCTGCAGAAGCGGGACACGTTTTCACGTGGGAAATCGTGGAAAGCTTTAAAGCCACTTTTGCCCCCTCACAGGCTGTGCTACAGTTTGACCTCAAATCAGTCTCCAGTCCTTCTCTCTCTGTGATCGACCGTGATATCTAATACGGGCAGCTTATCCCTCTGTTTTTCTGTCCTCTCCCAGCCTGCAGTGGGGTCGCATGGGGCTTTTTCTGCTCCAGGCCAAGGTATAGACAAAGGCCACATTCTCTGTAGTCAGTATGAAATGGCTCCCGTGCTTTCCACTGCAACAGTGCTCTCTTTCTAAAGCTTGTTATCTGGTATGTTCATGTGAGTGGTCCAGTGAAGGGCAAAATGCCTACGTGATACCTCAGGTGAGCTAGAGCCAGCATCCCTATCAACCTGGCACCTTCAGAGGTTCCCTGGGCAGTGACTCTCCATCGTCCCCTATTTATACCCTCAGGGCCAGCACTCACAAGGATGGCTGTGGCCAGCGTTGCCCTCCCCCGGGGAGCCTGGCGGAGGGGAGGTGACGTTTCTTCCCTCTTCTCCGCTCGCCAAGCCAAGGAGGAGCACGTTACCCCTGCATTCGGGGCGGCTGTGCTTCCCCGGCACTCCCATGGGCACCACGAGCACAAAAGGCTGTGGCTAAGTGTCACGGTTACGCTGTAATTATTCCCAGGAGACAATCTGTACCGGCCTCGGCTACCCCGGGCATCTGCCTCGGTCGCAGCCGGCAATGATCTCACCAGCAGCAGAGGTCTTCCAGCGCAGACAGGCACAGCCACGCTGAAACACCATTCGCACCTCCGCGGCTTATCCGGCAGGAACAAGCTGTTGGCTGAAAGCTGCGTTTGGCAATCCGGTGTGGAGGGTCGGGTGTTAACACAGGCGAAGCTGTTAGCATTGCCAACATCCGTGCCTGCGCTTCGTAGCCCCTTCTTCCCCTCTGACGGGTGTTTGCTCTTCTGACTGCCCAGATGCAAAGCACTGGTGGAGGGGGGTTCTGATCAAAACCCTGGCGACCACGGAGGTTTCTGCCAGCATGACAGGACTGACATTCCACCGCTCGGGCCGCAAGGTCTGGTTGATACTTCCAGCTAAAGGGTTTCTCGTTAGGACATTAAAGCAGCGCCAGCTAAAAACCCCTTGTTAGCGCTTGCTGCACAGAGCAGTTGATCACTTCAGCAGCAGAGCAAGTTACTTTGGAGATTAATGACACAGCCATTCAGCTTTGTCCTTTCTGTTTGTTAACGAGTTCATTCCGCAAATAATAAATACGGAGGGGGAAAAGAAAAAAAAAAAAAAAAAAAAAAAAAAAAAAAAAAAAAACCAAAAAACCCCAAACCCCAACCCTATTCGCCAGAACACCACTGTGAGGAGACAGGATTAGAATGACATCAAGTGGCTTTCAGCGTGACTTTGTGCAGTGTCAGGGTAGACATTCCTACTGCAATGCAATTATTCAGTCAATCCCACTCCCTGTGAAGTCAATGGATACTGTGCCAGGGACTTCAAAGGAAGAAGGATCATGCCCCCCTGTGCATTTTAGGGCTCTAACAGAGGTTGCTAAAAGCAGTTTTTAAACAAAGTAATCCCATTTATTTTTCAGAGAAGCATGCAGAAACACTAGACTTGCTAGCTGCTAAGGGAATTCCATTTTTTTCCAGTTAATTGTGTTCCTAAGCAGAACGAGAATGAAAACTAAGATTTTTTTTTTGATCTTCTGCAAAATGAAAACTCCAAAAACCACAAAGCTCAGTTTGGATCAATGAAAACCTTGTTTTCCAGTAACATCAAAACATGGTTTTTTGGTTTGGATATCTGCTTCATAAGAGATTATGCTTTGTCACAGAGCATGCAAAATAAGTACTTCAGGGATGTTTTAGTTAAATGAGACATCAGAATGGTTCGGTCTGACAAAGTCTGTAAGGAATGTCTGGACCACATTGCAAAGTTTTCATTCTGGGTTTTTTGGTTGGTGGTTTTTTTTTTTTTTTTATAACTGAAATCCAGAATGCATTGATTTTTCATTCTCTGATAAAGAAAAAAGGAAGTTTTTGAGTGGTTCTAACCGTCATCTACTAACTCATAACTTGCATTAAGGGAACATTTATAAGGAGTTAATAAATGACAACAGATACTACAGAATTGCTACAGACATTAATATTATGTATCATAAATGCTCATAAGCATACAAGTGCTACAGAAATTGAGAGAAGTCCATTGATCTCCTGTCCTCTACATAATCGATTAACCATATACTAAACCATCTATTTATCCTGTATTAACCATAGGTCCAGCTTAGTCTATTGATCAAGCCTACCCCCACCCCCCCAAAAAAAAGCATGACCATTTATGTGAGAAATACTTTGCACCAGCACCTGGGGTGACATTTCAGATGTAGAGGACAGCCCCCACAAAGGCTTTGCCTCTATCCAGGGCAGAGCACCCTGGGTGAGATGCCAAGCGCAATACCGGCAGCTGTTTATACCCCTGCTCACATTGGGCTGGGCACAGCGCTGGAGGAGATGACAAGATGCAAAGGGGATGGGAACAGGGGGGGAGATTTATGGTCACGAGGCTGGTAGTTCTCACATTGTCCAACTTCATATAGTGTTTAAAGGCCACAGCAGCGAAAGCAAAAAATCCGTCAAGATAATTTATTTTTTTTTAGCATCTGTAGTGTCCTGAGAAAAACTGTCTCCCATCAGCCATCCCCTTGGTGTCCCCATCCCACACTGGTTCCCATTTTCAGAGCACAGATGCTCTTCACGCGCATCAGCTACAGCGGCTGCTGCTTTACCTTCATCTGTGAGACGTGGAGCTCTGACAACAACCCAGGACATAGTAATTCATGTATTTCTAATAAAAAGAGCCAGCTCCTCTCAGTCTCCCTTTCAGATACTCCTCTTGTAAAAATGGAAACACAAGATGATCGCAGAGCCTGGGAGGCCGTCGAGGCTTGGCCATTCAGAACAGCCATTTCCTACCCAGCAAGAAAAAGAAAACCAGAGAGGGAGGGAAACAGAGATAACCCACGGCACAATTTACTGCCCTAAAACAACCTCCTCAACTAAAAGCCCAACCATAATTGTCGGTGAGAAATAACACTGCCTGCTAACCCATGAGAGTGACTTACAGGGCGGCTCCCTTCCCGGTGCAAGGGCACTCGGCAGCCAGGAACACCGGGCACGTCGGCTCGGGGCTGCAGTGAGTGGGCCCATGCACAGGGTGGAGGGGTGCCTCACGGAAAGAGGGGTGCTTTCTCCTCCCCTAAGCCGACACTGTGCAGCCACAACATTTCAAAATGCGTCCTGTTAAAACACAAATGCAATTATGATAACGGCAATGAAGACCAGCATTGCTGAAATACTCCTAGCATTTGAGATATGCCGGTTAATGTTTCTGGTTTACAGAAATCTTACGAGCCTTATTACATTAGCTCTGTTTCCTTGGTTAAGGAAAATCAGCTGTAAATCACTCGTCCCCTAGAGAGGCAAATGGAAAGCATAGGTGGTGTGTATTAGAGGAGCTCAGATTTTACAAAATCAGTTTAAATTAACACTGATATTTTCACCTCAAATATTTGCTAACTCATTTAAAATGGGGCATACATTGGTTTAAATTGAACCCTCATAGACGTTTCCTTCAGCTGTTACAGAATAAACTAGTTAAATAGACTGCCATCTATCCTAACGATTGCTAACATTATCATTACTGCTAAACCGAACAAGACATGCCAGGCTCAGGTTTCGATCTGCTGCTGAAGATGTGAGATGTCTAAAGTCATCTTCCAAATTTAAATACCAAAGGTGTAAAGGTGGGTATCTTGAGGAGTGATTATAACACATGCACAGCTTAAAAAAAGAGTCCAGGAAGAAAGGTCTGTGCTGTGAAGAAACACTCCTACAGTTTTAAAAGGTGGTGGATAAATTCGGCATCGATGCACCTGTGTGCAAGCCTATACATTTCAACAGAGTTGTGAGAGCTCATACAATGCCTGAAGTTGGATCTACAAAATGGCTCCAGTGCCATCACAATTATGGTATAAAATAGTTACCTCTTTATATCTTACCTTCCGGAGAAGCTCCTTTCTGTGTCGCCATGTCCCTGCCTGTCTTTTCTGGGCCCTAGTGCTATCTCTGGACCTACATAAGCAAACCCATAACTGCTGGGTCTGCAGCAGCATAGGCACCTCCCCGTGCCCCTCCAGCTGCAGGATCAAGTCTCCAGATGGCAAGTTCCTTGGGCCAGTTCTCATGGCTCTAAAGCACAAGACAGTTCCCAGGAACTAAAAAACTATATCCCCTCACTCAAAGGTCAGGACTGTATGGATTTGTACGGTACAAATCCAAATACATCTACCATTCATGAAATACCTCTTTTCCTTGCAAGTGTTTGAAAGCAGCATGTGCATGGGATAAATAATGCCTATATAGGACTTTAAAGGTAAAACTAATCATCCCATATGCTTCCCATAGTGCAATACAGCATCACGGTACCATAAACCATCAAGAGTTCTTCATTACACTTCACAGGCGCGTATCACTACTTTTTGCAAAGTCAATGTGGCTCAAGTCAGTAAAAACAAAGTAGCTACTCATAGCATTGCAAGCTTCATTGAACAGCATCACTAACAGAGTGAGGAAAAACTCCCACGGAACAAAACAGGAAATAAAGGGCAAGGTGGGGCTCCATTTCCTAATTCTCAGTAGTCCATACATAAGTCTCCATACACTGCCCCACAACAGGCCTGTTATATGCAAAATAACCCCCACTCTGGCTAATTCTCTCTTATTTTGCCACAAAATTATCCCCATTTTGTTATAGAAGGGGAAACTGAGGTTTGGAGAGACAAAGAAAAGGGAAAAGAGCCTTGCCCAACCTCCAAGATTGCACTGCAAAGAATAGATGGAACATTTGCAGTCCTAGCGGACACAAGCCTCATCAAAATTGTCCATATGAATTTTTTCAGAATTTTAACAACTGGCCACCATTGTTATCATTATTATGGAAACTTTTTTACTATTACTTTATGGGTATGTAACAGCAGTGACCCTGAGTGCAACACCAAGAGGCAGCAAGACAAATTTGGTAAGAGTGTACAACAAGTAGAGCTGCATCTCCATACCAGACCAGAGATTTCTGTCCAGTATTTTCCATTCAGCTTGTTGCCTTTCTCTAGATATTTCCTGCATAAACATAGTCATGCGTCACTCACCCTAAAAGTACTTTTCTTCCATTGATCGATTTATTGTTTGCCTTTCTTCAGGCAAATATCAGGTGCTTGGGTAATTTGCAGTTACTTTTAAAAACAGGTAATCATCCCATCAATAGAGCAGAGGTGGCTCAATAAAAGATGCAGCAAGAGGAATTAATTGGGTCCTGAATGAGTGAATTAATGGTTTATTAGATCTTAATAAATCACCTGCTACTTCCTTATGTATGTCATGGGAAAAGCTTCAAAGATGCCTATAGGGCCAGATTCCCTCATCGGTGGCAAAGACCACAAAGAAAACCACTTACAGTTGAAAGTCTGGGAAGCAGAGGAGGAAATGGTAAGGTTGGGTTGCTGCCTATGGTCAGCTATATTCAAAACTCAGGAGAGCGTAGGCGGGCGCCTGCCATGTGGGTGCTCTGGGCTGCTGGGGGG
>NW_009259588.1:5771706-5778094 GCF_000687185.1 Egretta garzetta
AGGAATCAAGGATCAAAACGCCAAAAATGAGCGTGCGCTGGCTGGTGGTTAATTGCAGCATCAGAGATGAGTTGTTACATGGACATGCCCATTTAAAATTAATGAGGCAGTTGATAACTTCTGTAGCTCTTTAGAGAAGAGCTTGTGGAAAAGGAAGGAAGCTCCTCAAAAACATCAAAACAAATCAAAACAGTGTTTTGTCTTCTGAATGGGATCTGCTAAAGCAGGCAGGAATAGATATCATCCTGGGAACAAGAAACTTCACTGAAGGTCTCAATGGACTCAAGAAAAAAGTGCTGACCAAAGCCCACTGACATACAAAGTGTGTGTAAGTCAGGACACCCAGATTGGTCTTCTTTTACAAAACACTTAGTACTTCTCAGTAACCTCCAAAGAGGAAATTAGAAAAAAGTACAGACAAAACCCCTACTATCACAGCTCCTAAAAAAACATCCCTTGCATGACGTGAGCTAACTATGAGGTGCATGGGAGCAGTTGGACATCATTATAACCACACTGATCTCCCACATAGGCAGGGTAACCAAGACTTCTTGGTACTACTCATGAAAGGAATAGAACCTCTTCTTCCTCCTCACCAATAAATCGATACATTGATAAATCTGTGATTAAAATGTTGGCGAGGCAACGGGTGACTTGCTAGGGGTGTGAACCAGTGGTTTTGCTCAGTTCCCCTGTGCTGCACGGGAGAAGAGTGCTCGCGCGTTTATACAAATGAAAGCTTCGCTGCCTGAGACTGTTGCCACCAAAAATGAGAAAGATATTTCCATGCAACCTTTTAGACTAGCTTTCTTTTGATGTTTTTATTCTGTTCGATGACTTAAATCCAGTCTGTGATTTCATGATCCTGGAGGTACTGTAAAAGTATAAAATAAAAAGGCCCTATCTCAAGGAGTTTACAGTCTAAACACAAGTCAAAAAGAGGACAGATGAACAGGCAAAGTGGGGAGCACAGCTGAGATTAACCAGTGATAAGATAGAGAGGAGGAAGAGGTGGGGATAAAAGAGTCAGCCCGATGAAGTCCGTACAAAAGTTGGAGGGAGATAAGAAGGTGCTCCAAAGGATGTGCTGAAGGAGATTAAAGAGGTAGAAGGAGAGGCAGGAAATGATAGCACCATGGAAGCCAAAGCAGAAGAAGGTTTCCAGAAGAGCAGCACCAACTGTGGCAATAGGGCTGGCAGAGGGAGAGGAGATCACAGCAAGAATGGTTTGACTACATCCTCGCTGCCCCTTCCAAAGTTTTTCGGTGAAAGTTCAGGGGTACCCATTGCTGCAAACCAGCAGGGGGAAAGGGGTTGTTGGTTTGGGGGTTTTGTTTTTCTTTAAGAGGGATAGGGTTTGAGAGATTCCCTAGAGCATACGCTCTTCATAATCCTTTCGGGATTAAATAACTCCAGACACATTTCCCCTGAGGGCTGGATCCCCTCTCAGTTTGGCAGGCTGGATAGGCAGCTGCAACTTCTCCCTGCAAAGGGGGAGGATGTTAACTACCTCCCTGCCGCAGATTGCGTGCCATGCCTGATGTCCTTTAGCCCAGGATCAACCCAACTTTTACCCCCTAGGCCAGCTACGAAAGGCAGAGCAGCAGAGAGGTGTGCTGCCATCCTTTAAGAAGGATGAGGCTCCAGAGGACTCTGGTGATTCCAGACATGTGGCGCAGGAGCAAATGGCCAACCAAGCCTGGTTTCCAAACACCAAACTGAATGCTGCAGCCATGGCTGCGCAGCAGAGGGTCAAGGAGGGGAGAGTGGTGCAGGCTAAAAGAGAAGGCAGAAACCTTCGTGTAGGTGAACACTTCTTTCTGTAATAAATGTGTTAATAAATTCAGGACATCTGCTATACTAAACCACTGGAAAATGAGGCTTGTTTTCCTGGTATGGGGAAGAGAACAGAAGAATCTCCTCTCCTGCCCCGACAAGACAAAGCGCTCATGAGAATGTAAAGCCATATCATCTCATCAGCTATGGAAGCTTACCCCAAATTGCAAGCGTGCTGTTGGGGATGCTCTGCTGCATGGCACGAGAGCAGTCTGTTCCCACGGATTTCACAACGCAACTCGTGATGGGTCAGTCTGTAGGGAGTGACTTGAAACGTGAACTTCCCTGGTTCAGAGATCACCAGATTTATTTCCTGATTTAAAAAAACCCCTACTAATTGACTCAGTGAGGAGAAAGCCAGTCTAACCCAAGTAAAAACCTCCTCCATACTACTTTAGCCTTTCTATTAGCAGCTTTGTTTTACCCCTCCTTTCAAGAAGCTCCATGTTCCAACATGCCCGCTTACTTGGTCTGTAGCTAACAATGAACCTGTCTGATATCTGCTAGGAGAAGGCAAACACGACAGACTTGATGGTCTTAAAGGTCTTTTCCAACCTAAATGATTCTATGAAACCTGCAGTGGTGATACATTTCATTTTGCAAGAATGTGATGGGTAGCGGAGCAAAAAATCGCCTACCGAGACAACAGAAGAGAATTGGAAACTGGTCCTTGTGCTCCCTGAAAGTGATACGGTGAGGGCACTGAGCTGGTGTAACGATTTGTACAAGTCACTAAACTTCGTTAGTGGAAGATCAAGTAATCATCGTTAGAACCTGACCAGCCCTGCTCTTTGCTGGCTTAGTTTGGGGAACTCACAGCACTGGGAAACAACTGAGCAGAAGGCACGTTTCTCTGATCTGAACTGGAATGTCCCCACCACATGGGGACACACGTCCTTCTTCTTGCTTAAGCCAAGCTCCCATGCAGCGCGTGTGGGAACACAGCTATCGCTGCTTCCCCTTTACTGCCGAGTTGGGGGGAAGCATCTGCAAATTTATAAAAAGATTAAATTAGGGAAATAAATGTTTCAGCAATACCAGCCGTGCTGCATGAGGTGTCACATGCACGTGGCCTAGCAGATCAGTCATTTGCATGGTGTTTCCCTCAGCATGGAAAGCCAGCACGAGCCCCACGCATCTACAGCCATGGGTTCCTCCTGGTCCAGCCATGCTGGCCGAAGAGGCTACGGCTCCTTCCCAGGGGGAGGTTTTTACCAGCCCAGCTGATTTTGCTCGGCGTGCATTTAGGGAGCGAGCACACTGAGCCAAGAGGGGGGTAACCTCCAGATAGGAGGCAGGATGGGCAGCACAGGGTGGTGCAGGTGGGTGATGCAGCCTCCAACGCACCCGAAGAGGACAGGTGCCCGCCGCGTGTGCGATCTTGTTTCGTGCTTCAGGGTGTGAGTGCTTGAAGGTGGTGAGTGCTCGAGGCTCCTGAGCTGCCTTCCTGCAACAGGGTCTACTTCAGGCCTGCTTTGCCTTGCAGATTCTCTGCAAATAGCACGATCTTTATGTAAATGGCAGGTATATGTGTTTATTCTCTGTGGGCACAGGGTAAATCTAATTAAATCAGAAGGCTTCCAAAGTGCCATTAAGGCGAATTTGTGAAACATATTAAATTACACTCCCACCATTTTCCTGCGGTTTTGGCCTCCCCGTCTGAGGGACAGGAGTTTAGAGCAGATAAACCAGTGGAAAGTTCCTCAATCTCCAAGGAAAGATGGGGAGAATGAGTGGTCTGTTCACATTTTCCCATAAGTATCACAGTAGCAGTCTGTGAGGGAAGGGTTTATTTTAGGAAGAGCTATTTTGAAAGTGTCACATCCTGGCTGGCTCTTTTCACGGTGTTACTATAATCATCCGGTTATGACAAGCTTAATGCAGAAAAAGTAACCTTTTTTTTTTCTTTTCTTTTTTTAGGAAAAGAAACAATGTAACTGGCATATTTTTGGACAAAGGCTGTCATTTTATTTCTTTTTTTGTATTCTTTTTACTTTTCCCTGTCGTCTAACCCTATTTATAAAGCACCAGACGTTAGATCTAGGAACCGCTTGTCCTTTTCTTGACGCAGAAGTCCATGCTGGCAGCTCTGCCTAGCCCTGCGCACTTGGGAGGGTTTTCTGAGTCTAGCACAGCAAGCGCTTTTCTGGCTGGCACACGCTCTCCCGAGGTCCCCTGCTCTTACCCAGCTGTGACTGGGAGGTGGGAAACCACAGGCAGACACCGGCTGATGAGAACTCGCCATCTCCGCTACCTGAGTTAGCGCTCTTCGACATTAAACCGATGCATCCAAAGACCGAAATCATCCTGCAGGTGCCTGTTTGCTACCTTAGGAGCAAGCCTGCTCTCCCCAGGGCAATGCAAGTAGGCGGGCAGCTGCCTTGCTGCTGGGTCTGGGCTGGAGGAGCCGAGTCTCGGCTTCAGCAGGCGTGAGAGCTGGGGAGTGACCAGGCTGGCTGGTCCTGCTGGTACCACGCGTAGCATCGGTCAGATCTCAACACCTACCTCCTCCGCTCAACTCTGCAGGCTGGGCTCCAGCTGAAGGCCAGGGTAGCTCGGAGCAGGACTAAAAGTCTGTGTGCTTTCATAAAATAAAATCACCTTCGCGTCTGGCGTTGAAGCACAGTAGCTCATTCTGACTTAAATAGCATTTTCTGAGGACCAGACAGACAAAAAAGACAAACACAGACTGCATCTTCCCTTGCGATTAAGTGGCTCCTGCTTTGAATTCAAAGGGCATAAGTAGGAAATTGATATACTTCCTAATTTATTGGAGGGAACATAACTCTCAGAAAACCAAGGAGACTGCTCTCAATTTATGGGAAGCGGACGCTTTTAAACAGTGAATGAGCGAATGTTGAAAGAGTCCTGCCTATAGAGCTACATGCATTTAATATTCAGAAGACTCACAGGAGATGCTAAAGTGCCCTCAGCTCAGAAAATTAATAAAATATTACCTCATGAGTGAACTTCAAAAGCTTTGGCAGTTCCATTCATTCCACTTCAGATAAGCAGCCAAAATATTGCAATATCCTGCTAACCTGATGTGAAACATCCAGCTTTCCTTGGCCAGTAACGTTAAGCTGGAAATGTGTGAACAATCTTTATTATTAAATATTTAGCCATCTCATCTGCTCTGTTGTGCCTCCCTATGCGTGGATCCAGTAATTCCTGCTTCTAAAGGTGGATCTAGGCCCAGATAGTCTGCAGGGCTTTGATGCAGCCGTGAGCGCCTGAAGACATAGGATTGAAAGACTGCTTTTGGCAAACCTTGCAGCTCTGTATTTAAGGGGTGAACTGTCCAGAGATCTCTCCTCTCCCTGGGGCAGGAAGACCCTGTTTGGCTGGCAGGTAAAATGACCGAGTCTGCAAAAGATATGGCAAGCGGATACTGTCTGAGGAGAGGATGTTTTAGAGAGATCCTGGACTTTGATGGCTTTGTGCTCACCTCGCCTCCCAGCAGCCCAGCCGCCCCTGGCTGGCTCAGGAGCAGCTTGGACAGCCTTGGATCTGGGCGCTCAGTTATTTCTCTCTACACAGTTTTGGATTTTTTTCTTTTGTTTTCCTCAGACTCCTCTTGCCATAACAAATTACTGGTGGTGCTAGAATGTAAGCTGTTGGTACAGGCTTAACCTTGTAATTCTGAGCCCTTGAGGGGCCCTGCCTTTCCTCCAAAGGCAAGAGGAGAGAGGAGGTCTCAGGCCAACCCATGCCAACATGTAGGGTTCATGCTCCACAGCACTGAGGCCTGGCGCTTGCTGAGGATGCAGGTGGGGGCCTAACACTGAGATCCCAAATTAACCTGATGTCTGTAGGAGTCAACATCTACTAAAGTTTCCCTGTTATGCCTTCCCTGCTGCAACAGCAACTCGCCCAGCCAGAAATGGGCCGGCACATCTCAGCAGCATGCCCATGGGATGCATCACCAAGTGAATGATGTTTTGGCATCTCGGCGTTACTCTGGCAGCATAACCCAGGACTGTGAGATCCTGTGCTCCTCACCGCCTCTTCATCGCTTCCCAGGTGCCACTTCCCCAGGAACCCCCAGCGAATGTCAGGGGTAGCTACCTCGGCCTCTGTACAGCACAGTGCGGAGCTTCTGGCCTCTCTCTACCTTCTGCTAGGAGAAAAGGCGATCTTAAGGGTGGGTGAACAAATTCCCATAAATTCCACTGTCCATGACTGGATGTGGCTGGGAAATAGGACAGAGATACGCTTCTCAGCCACCGGTTCAACACCAGGCAATAACAGTCGAGAGCCAGGATCGTCTCAGGGCTGTCTAGTTATCCACACGGCATCAGTTGTCTCTGCTAGCTCAGATATTCACTTCACCCCAGCCCAGACTGACACTCTCGTCAGTGTAGTCTACAGACAGAACAAAAATTAAATCCCTGCGGCATCTGATTCTCCTCTCATCCCTGCTGCCGGTCCCTCCACATGAGGAAGGGAGCCCAGGGGGAGCTTTATTAGGCTGTCGATGAACACAAAATGATAGTGCTTACAGGACTGTCAATCCAGCACAAGTAATGAATTTTATATATATATATATATA
>NW_009259588.1:5778248-5786307 GCF_000687185.1 Egretta garzetta
TATATATATATACTTATATTTAATTTCCAATTCATCAGTAATTCCCGACAGATGGAATCCTTGCATTTCAGGTCAACTTGACATTGCCAGCACTCAAAGGTCCAAGTGAGCATTACCAAATGTAATGAGCTGCAGTAACAATGTCTCCACATTATTGGACTAATTACTAGCTTCTGAAAAGAAAAGAAAAAAAAGGGGAGGGGGGAGAAAAAGAAAATCCTCTAAACAGATGAAACTTTAATTAACAGCATTTTGAGACGTTACTTACTATGGAGCAAATGCCACTTCAAAGTGAAAATAGCCTCTAGGTGGATAATAGATCTAATGAAAGGTAGAGTAGTCAATTTAGTGCTAACTTGCTTCATATGTACAGCTTTAAGCCTTCGGAATCACCAGACTTCGTGGCAACAGCCAGCACACACCGGTGCTCGTGATGCAAAGTCTCCGCTTCCACAGAGCGGAGACCATCCGGAAGGGTTTGGCAGGAGGGCAGCCTGCCACAGGTGGATCCCGGCCGCCGAAGCAAACTACAGCACATGGCCACTTCAACTGGTGGCCAGTGAAGTGAAGGCCTGGCAACTGGAGTGGCTCACGCTGAATTTCCAGTGCAAGATTTTTTACATTAAAAAAAAAAAAAAAATGTTTTCATTAGAAGTAGTGGCTGCAGTCTTGGGCTTGCAGGTTGAAAGTACATGTTTCACTGAAGGCAGTGGAAACATTGCACATGAAACTTGTGGAACTAATAATAGAATTTAGCCTCAAATGAATGAATCAAATGCAAGGCTAATTTCTTCAAATTAACTTTCAGCAACTTCTGTTTCTCTCTCTCGCTCTCATACACACACACACTCATTCATTCACTTATCTAAACAGACACAGTAAAAAAAATATCCCAGCCTTCAAACTAGTCAAAATATTTTTCCTGTGAACTGAGAAGGAAGAAAAGGAAGAGGTTTGTTGCCATTTCTATTTTCAAATACTGAGCATTGCTTAGATCTGCCACGATGAGGGGCCATGTCAGATTGGTAACAGCAGGCTGCAAAACCTTTCCTTATCCTGCAGAGACCTTCATGAATCCATCCATATCTTGCCCACTCCCCACGCTGGTGTAACCACCTTTTTACAAACCCCCCTTGATGTGAACTGCGACCACACCAGCCCAGAGCGGGCTGCCACCTCCCTGCCATAAATTCAGATGATCCGGGAAGTGCAAATCACGCCGGCCTGCACTGGGAGAGCTTGGCTGATAGAACAAGATTTGCCTGCGTTTAGGTGCGTTCCCCAGACGGGGACCTACGGAGCGGAATTCAGCGCTCGCTGACATCCTGTGCCATCTTGCAGGATTCACCCAGCCAACTGCTGCCCCCCGGGCAGGAGACAGAGGAGGATAAATCTTGGCATCGTCTGGCTGTGCAGAGCGCACGCTTGCTGCGAATTGAGCTTGAATATTGCTCGGAGGCGGGGGGGGGAAGAGGGAGAGGCATCAGATTTGTTTAAGCATAAGGACATATCTCAATTTTCTCCTTGGTTTTCTTCCTGCTCCTGCCCATGGTAGACCCATTATTTCCCATTTCAGAATTAGCACCTTTGCCAGCAGAACATAAAGGCAATGGCTAAGGAAAGCTGCAGCCTCTGCCCTTGGAACATTTTCTGCCCTGATGACGGGACCTTAATTGAAGCCACTTGCTGTGGGAACAAAACAGCAAGTGCTCTGGTGTGCCGGTATACGGAAACACAGGGGGCTCTGTGAATCCACGTTTCCCAGGACGCTGCCAAGGCACTGCCTGGCAGGGTGGGGGACGGCGAGCTCCCCAGCCCCAGCAGGGATCCCACTTTGCAGAGCTCTCCTGCTCACCTCCAGTGTTGCCTTAGGTAGCACTGCTTAGGTTGCCTCAGGTAGCTCTGGCTGTGAATCACAGCTTCTCACCTTGGCTTTTTCCTTGCATAGGTCTCTGCCCTTCTCAGGCAGCACGTATTACATCCCAGCAAACCAGCTGAGCAAAATTTCTGTGCTGTGGTAAAGATCCAAGATCACACCTACCACCGGGCTAGTCAGAATCCAGGAATTTAATAGTTTAATACGGAGAGTTCACTTTATCATCACCCCTCCCACCGCCTCCCTCAAAATAAAACACTTTTTAAAAAAAAAAAAAAAAAGAGAGAGCAGCTAAGAGGCTGGTGGCTATGTTTAGCTGGAACAGGATTTGAGATTTTGAGGGAAAACCCCTGGCTGCAAAGCACCTGGCTGATGCAATTTGAGGAAGAAATAGGCTTCTCCCTAGCAGAAGAGGGATCCAGATATCAACACGTATGTGGCTCTTCAGTTACTGCAGAGGAGAGGATCACAGAACCCACAAACTAAGGCATACGACAGGAGAACATGCTGCAAAGCGTGCCTGTGTCGCAGGGGGTGCCTTGTTGGTGGCTTACGTACTGCCAAGCTGCACCCTACTCACAGCTGTACAGTGGCCCTCATGGCCATCTCCCTGCACGAGTCTCCAAAATACTTCTTGGATAGGTCCTAGTCCATTTAAGCTAGGATTTTCGTCATAACGACAAAAAGATGACAGCCACCACTTAGCCACATGCAACTGACTCCTGCGGTGTTCCCACAGCCAGCCCAAGCTGCTCCCCCAAACTGTTCCAACCCAGGTTTGACATATGAACCCAAGGTTTCCTTTGCCATCTGGCTTGGGGGCTTTTGTGAGGCTTTGTGCCAAGTGCTCTTGTGCATGTGGGAGTGGGGTTCCTCTTCCAGCCATTGCAGTCTCTTCCAATGCCCTCAACTTTACTTTTGCCCATGACTTTTAGCACACCCTGACCACCCGAGTAGAAGCCTGAAGGTAGCCCGTGGGCTCCAAGGAGCCGGCTGTTTTCCAGTCTTGTGGTTGCCGTCTTTTGTTACTGGAAATACCCCAATTAGTTTCTAATGCGCTGCATTAACCTGACAGCCATCCACCTTATCCCACGTCTGTTGGCTTCTTCAAGGCTTTTTTTTTTTTTAAAAAAAAAAAGCAAACACCAACTGCAGACTGCAAACTCTTTTCCCAACACGGTGCTCCTTGCCCTGCTCGCAGCTGACGGTGGTCTGTGAAGACACTGCACGAGTGGTGGGTTTGGCTGGAGAGCAGGATGCGGGGCTGTTATCTCCTACGCCTGCTGGGCCAGGCCAAGTGGATGTATCTACACTGGCAATTCCCTTTCCCTGTCCAAGAGCTGCGGGGAGGCAGGAGGCCATGGGTGGGGAGAGCTGTAAGGTGTCCTGGAGGTCCCTCAAAACACCCACGTAGGACCTTCATGTCTGAGGCACCTTCTCTGCCAAGAGAGGAGGTCAAAACTCACCTGGGAGGGGCGCTTAGCCAAGCAAGCAGACATGCCTCGCAGCAGGCATAAGCAGAGGAATTACCAAATAACCAGGCAGAGTCTGAGCCCTAGGACAATTAAGAGTCCTGTACTGTAAACATATCCTAACCTGCGACTGTCTCATACTTCTTACAGACTTCTCACGGCACAGAAAAACACGATGTGACCAGCCTCCTCTTATTCCTGATGCTTAAAACCAAAACAAATCACGAATTAGTCTCCCGCACCAAAGAGGGGGAGAGAGAGACATCCCCCCTGCAAAGCGTTTCTCCCAACCCTCTGGTATCCATGAGGCACAGCCCCGCAGCCTGGGTGTGAGCTTTAGCAGCTGTTTGCAAAATTTCCCCCGGACCCAGGTTCACCTTTCAAGCATCTCTCAGAGGCCATGGGCCTGAGATGTGCATTCGACTCTTGTCTAGTAGGCTCTTACCCCTGACTTGCTTATGAAGAAGGGTGGGGGAAGAGACGGATCAAACAGATGACATTGACAAAGGAGGTGCCTGCACCTTGATTTACTTCAAGTTCTTGAAAGCCTGTTACTGAATGTAAAAGAGGAGTTAAAAAAAAAAAAACAACCCACCAAAACCAGTAATAAAAAGCAACTAATGTATCCAATTTTTATGACCAAAAATAAAGGCACTGGAAGGCAGGCTTTTTAATGGCTATCACTCCTCCTGTGTTATTTGAAGATCCCCCTGTAAACGGGAATCCTGGGTCTGTTTTGCCATCTGTTCCCTCCACTCCTGCCTAGGAATCCTGAAAGGGTATTTATTGTATATGCAGGTTCAGTGAGGCCCACTTACTATAAACAAATACTGCATGAAATATGGTGGGGCCTGCTCTTTCTACAGTGCCTGTATTTATGAGGAAACAGTATAAAAACAAATATGTAATCTGGAAATAAACCTGTTAAATGAATAAAAAGTCCTACGGAGCAAAACATAATGATTAGCAGAGCCATTCAGTGAAAGACCCTGTTAAGGGAACACATCTGCTGTCATCCACTTTGCATCAGTGCTTTTCCCCCTCTGATAAAAATCCATCTAACAGCAGCCATCAGGAAATGATGGGGGAGGGGAAGAGGGAGAAGGAGGAGATGGATGATACAACCTAAGAGCTACGAGGCCAACCACGGCACTTTTGCTGGTTCTTGAAATGCCTCTTGAGTTCTGCACCCTGCTGTCCACCAAATATAATCTATGTTATTTACAGCATGTACTAGGTACAGATTACAGTCACTCAGCTGAAGGGGGGGGAAAAAAGGGAACAAGAAAATAATAAAAAAAAAAAAAGAAAGAAAGATCAGCAAAGCAATTGAAGGCCAGCATGGTGTGCTGAACAACAATTCAAATAAAGAACTTGAAGTGCAAGGTGCTTGTGCGCACATGCATAGAAAATGATATTTTGCTTCTGACCAATTGCACAGAGCCTAAACACAGGTTATATAGGAGGGCAGCGCAAGAAAAATCTGCTATGGAAATGCAACTCAGTCATGATCTCCACTTGCTTGCCAGCTTCACTTTCGTGCAATGTCGCTATTCAAATGCAGGAAGTACTATTCTAGCTACCTGTTCCTATTAACTCTATATTTACAGACCTCGAGTAAAATCACAACCTGCTCCACACCCACTCCACCCTGCCCACACAGGCAGAGCCAGCTACAGACCAGCGAGTAACCGCACTTGCTGTCACCCTCCCTCCTCACGATTTACATTTGCTCCAAGATGTTCTGGGTATTTCCTATCACAGTTTCTGCTTTCCGCTGTGGGTTGCCTGACCTTCCCCATGGAGCCGGTTATTAATACGCCAGTCTCTACCGACAACGCAAACAAACTAGGTACAAGCTGATGCAATTCTGGAGAGCGTCATGCCAAACACTGATGCAACCCCCCTGAGAGCCGTGATTACTCCCCCGCAGCACGTGGGACGAGGATGCCCTGCTTGCTTTCGGCTTGACTCTTGCTTTCGCCTTTGCCTGCCAGCACAAAAACTGACAAAACCCACGTCTTCCCAGCCTGTGGCTTGGAAAAGCTCTGGGTTTACCCTCCCACTAACTATTTTGGGTAGAAGCATTATGCAGACAACGTGCTTTTCCTTCGTCACGCATGTGACTTCACGGTCAAGCTGAAGTGCATTGCCTGGGTCGTGTTTCTACCATCAGGATCGTTTCCGCCTCTTACTGATCAATCAAAGTAAAGCAATAAAACCTTCACCTTCGTAGCGAGGGAGACAACGCCAGAGCATCGACTGGAGAACCAAGTAGCAGATGACGGGCCTATGGCTCCCCTTCCCCACCCGAAGCATGGAGTAAAGCATCATGTAGCATAATTTGAGTACTAATTAGCAAAACAGGCATAATCATTTCCTTGAACGTGCACTGCAATGCTGGTGTACTGTTTGCAAATTATTCACCGGCATACACGTGCTGCCTTCGGTGTATGTGAGATATACGTAAAGGCTTAATGGATTTTTATCACTACAGTTACTACTACTGCTCACTGACACACTTTAGTATTTTTATTGCTTTTTCATAGCTAACATGATTCTGGTGGTATGTAATTAAATATTTTACAAAGATAGGGTCTGATCCAACAACCTTTATGCACATGAATAATCTCATTATGTTCAATGCCTCTACTCACATACCCAAAGCAGGCAAGACTGGGTTCCTACTGCTACAGAAGTAATTTTTTTTTCCCCTTCTGTATTCCCCTTTTGGGATTTTGATGGAATTAATAATAATAATAAAAAAAAGAACCTTAAAACTCCTCCACATTTATTTTGTGCATTGAAACCTTCACCTGGGATTTAAAGAAACTACAAGAACACCGTTGTGGCAGTTATGTTTGGCCGGGGATGGAAAGAAGTAAGAGTTTGTGTTTTGTCGCAGACTGAGAGACATATTGCTTTTTTGCCAGTCTATATCTTCGTGTGGTTTCCTGAGACTGATTAAGAGCTTGAAGGGGGGATTTTTTTAAAGAATTCATGACTCACTTTAAAAAAGTGGTGTATTTCAGGCATGAGGGGGATTGCCCAAACGATTATTTTCTTTTTTTTTAATATTACCTGCAAAATATGTCACAGTCATATGCTTCCTTCAAACTGATAGGCATGCAAAATGCTCACGCGCAAGCGTCTTACAGGGCTGTGCACATTCTGCTCCCCGCTCACCCAACACAACTGACACGTCCACAGGGATGTTTTGCTTGGCTCCAGCAAGAGGAGAGCCTGACCCAAAGCTAGATCTAGATCGGGAGCTGAAGATCTTTTTACAAAGCACGGTTTGGGGTTGACCTGTCGTAAAACCAGCTTTTCAAGTTTTGATTCGCATCTGAGCCTACAGACAGACTTGTCCTGGGTGTGTGTTGCCGTCCTGTCCTGGCACCTGGTAAAACCTATTGCTGCTCACCCAGAATATCCCAAAACAGCCAGGCAGGAGGGAAAAGGCACAGGTGGATCTTTGGAGCTGAATTTTACATTTGGATTAATTTAAAAGAAATATTTTTAAACTGTTGCAGCCCTCCTTTTTCCAGAACCAAAGTACAGACGAACAGAGAGGGCACATGGGCCACTGTGAATCCCTAAATAAAAACTTGTGGCACTTTGCAGTGCCTCTGCAGCTGAATAAAGGTATTTTTCTGGTTTTCCTCCAGTAGGGAATGCAGGAAGGCTCTGAACACCACTAGCAACTTTCTGGTCATTTTACGCACACTCCCTTATTATTTTACTGCCTCTTGGACCCCTGAAAAAGCCTCTCTCCCATCTTTGGGCAAAAAGGCAACCAAATATGAGCTTCTGGAAACAAACAGGCCTTTTAAATTAAAGCCTACTAAGTTATTAGCTTAGTATGAAAACCAAGATGTTGCATAGTTGCACCTAATCTGCGCCTGGGAAGCATTAAACCCGATGACAGTGCTGCCCAAGCAGGAGGAGGTCAGCCCTCTGGCTTTTGGGGAGCTCGGCTGGACAGGTAACTTTGAGTGTCACTGAATCGTCAGCCATGACATGAGATGGAAGATCTTCCAGCACAGAAAGCGCAGATGAGCTTTGGTGCCCATGCAGGGATACGAAGTCCTCTCCTGGTCCTGTTTCCTCAGCAGGGGTCACACCACAGGCTAACCCCGTTCCCTTTCGGCTGCTGCACCCTTCGCAGCGATCTACTGTTGCAGCCCAGGGGGGTGCTTTGAAAACAAGCCCAACCCAAGTCTGAACTCCACTCATGACAACGATCACAAGTCTGTTTCAAGACCCAAGCTGAAAGGAAAAGAACAAAAAGTCGCGTATAAATCATCTGATCCAGCAGTCCTGGCCTGCCTGCCCTACAGTACGGGAGCATTACCCTGCCCCGGCAGCTGAGCCCGGAAAGGGGATGCTCATTTTGAGATTCATAGAATCACAGAATCATTTAGGTCAGAAAAGACCTTTAAGGTCATCAAGTCCAATAGTTAACCTAACCCTGCCATCCCACCATTAAACCATGTCCCTAAGCACCTCATCCACCCGTCTTTTAAATACCTCCAGGGATGGGGACTCAACCCCTTCCCTGGGCAGCCCGTTCCAGTGCTTGAAAGCATTGGCTGGGCTCTCTTCCCCTGTCATCAAGTGTTTTTCCGGGATCCGTTTAGAAAAAGCCAAACAAATCTACCAGCCACCTTCTAGTTTGCCCATCTTCATATTTTGGTCAGTGTGGGGAAGA
>NW_009259588.1:5786358-5791861 GCF_000687185.1 Egretta garzetta
GCGTGGTCTTCAACCCTTCGTCCCTTGGCCTGCCACACTGCTGCCAAGTTGCTGTCGGACAAAATCAAGAGCACTGAAATGGCAGGAGAAAGCTGATCGCACCGGGGAAAGACAGCACACACCAAGGCCTCTGGAAAACAGACTCTCTCCTGGCTTCCCAGCCATGTGCAAATTTATGAGGTTTGAACAAAATTCAGCTGAAGTATCCAGGCCAACGACCGCTTATGTGAAATGAACTCAGTCGCTGGACTTTTGTCCATTTAAGAGTCACCCGACCACGCACACTCCATGCTGCCTAGGTTAAGCCTTCTCAGTATCTGAAATACCTCAGATAACATTAACCCTTCCGCTGGCTCTGCAGTGCGGGATGAACTTTTAAAAAAAACTTTAAAAACATGATAAAACCCACACAGATCAAGTCACACGCTCCAGTGACCCCTGCACATGGATGCATTACAGCCCTTCCACAAGCCAAGGGCAGCACTTAAGAGGAGTGGGACACAAGGTTTACTTGCCCATATGCACCTATGAACACGAGCATATGGATTTCTTTACATCTCCACCCCAGAGAATGGGCATAAAACTTGAAAATTGCCACCTGGTTTCTGTGGTTGTTTCTGCATTTAGGGATTAAACAACACCTAAACCCACATGCGCAACTTTTTCTATTGCAAATAGGCAGCACAGACAGTTGCAGAGCTAGGAGATGGGTGTGAGAAAGAGGATTTCTAGTGACCCAGGGGGGAAAAGAAAAATAAAGGGATAAGTCTGGGCCTGCCAAACAGCTGGTTAAATTTCAGAGCTCGGTCTGAGGCTTGTCTACTGACAGCAGAAAAAGCACCTTCTCCTCTGCCTGCCTTTCTTTTTGGACGGCTCCCCCCACACCAACGTGCCGGAGGGTGCTCCGTGCAGCAAGATCAAGACTTGTCTCCTCACCTGACTGAAGCAGCAGCGTGTTTTTAAACACTGTTTTCCAAGAGAGGTACAGGGGTCTGGTCAGACGCGTGCTCAAACGCTTTTAATGTGTTACCACTCCTTCCTTCAGCTGTTAGCGGCTACTCCCATCCCCCTGGGCCTCAGCATCAGAGCCCGTACACGTTGCTAACCCATCGCAGCGCAACCTGCGGTGGGGTTGCTGAGCCCACCTCGGCACGGCGCCAACCCGGCGCTGCCTTCGTCTTGGCTGGGATCCCAAGAAGAGGCTGCAATACCTATTAATCATAAACCCTGTTGATTAAATCCATCTAGCTATTTCACTGAGCTACAACCAGGGGCGAAGGCTGTCCTGCAAACTGCTCTGTCCTGCGATTCCAGCTGTCCGTCTGTGCACACAAAGCCAAGGGAAGAGCTGGGTCTTTATCGACGTCGAATTTGCTGCGGGACCTGGGTTTTCCACCTGCGTGCAGCCAAGGTCTGACATCGCCAAGTGTGAGATTTTTTCAGGATTACAGGAGAAACCAAAATCCCACCAAGCCCTGAAGGAGCCTGTTAAATCCTACACTAAACATTTGCAGGGGTGAGTAAGGAAGGATGGACCCTGTTCCTGTGCTGTGGACTCCCTGCTTCACGCCCTGGGAAAAGGGTGTGCTGGGATCTCGAGCACAAGTCCAGAGCTGTTCAAAAAATGAAAAACAAAGATCCCTCGAACATTTCTTTGTTTCTATTCATAACCACAATTTCATTTGCCTTGATGTTTCCTGACCAATTCTCTCCTCAAAATAATTGATGGGGAAAAGATCAAGAGATGTAATTAAAAGAGAAACAAGCAGAAAACAAAGAGAAGAGGGTAAATGGGCATGCGACTTCGGGTCAGGGAAGGAAGAGGAGCAGGTGGTGGAACTGATGAGGGAGATTTAATGAACTGCGATCGACTTCGAATAACAAAGGAGGAGGAACCTAATCCTACCGTTGGATCTGTACACATATGGACTTACCATAACAAATGGTAATCAATCCATCAGCCTTAAATTAAAGATAAGGTGGGCAGGAAGGAAGGGACACAGTTTATTCCCTCCTCCCCACCCCTCACACCCCCCTGCCATCACACTAAATCTGTTTGTGTGCGTCCATGTCTGTGTAATCAGAGTTAGTATCTGCCATCTCCCCCTTCTCCACTGAAGTGGTCATCTTCCCATGCCTCACCACACCACCCCGGGCAGGTCTCTTTGGAGACCTCCCCAGGAATTTAGGGTCCTGCTTACCCTGGTTCTGCAGTGTATTTCACTCAACAGCGGCCAAGGCTCAGCAGCTTCAGGAATACACTCGTAGGACTCTGCGTGTAAATGCTCGCCGAGCTTTAATCAAATGCACATCACAGATAGTCCTGCGTGACAGAAAGCAGAGCCGCCAGTCCGCAGACCTGCCAAGAATAGCCTCATCTGCAATGCAAGCATTTTTCCTCTTTTGTATCATTTTGGCCCTCGCTTTCTCATTCTAGGACAAGCTGCAGGAATATTCTGGGTTTTATATGGTACCTCCTTGTTTCAAGCTGAAGGCAAGTTCACTAGGTTTTCTAAATATATACCCAGGTTTTATGAATCCTCATTAAGTTTTCTAGCATAAAGTTTCTATTTTAAGGCCCGGATCCTCCAAAGAGTGCTGCACGGCTGGACAACCCTTGCCCATACATACGGCCAAGCATGGCTGTGCACCTGGTTTTCTTTGCAGGATTTGCCCTAGTGTTTAGGCCCAGCAGGCAGCTTCTCCCAAAGAAAATGCTTCTAACCTGGTGTCTCCAGGGTCATTAACTAATACTTACTTCTCCTTGAGCAGTAGGCAAGAAAAAGCATGAGCAATTCATGAAGATCACTGTTGACATACATTTTAAAAGAGTGAAAGCTTGTGACTTATGGGGTAGTATCAGGAGCTAGGACATACACTTTTCTGTTTCTGCCATAACCTTCTCATGTGATTTCCTGGCAAGATCCATATTTCAGTACATTCCAGTTATTCCAGAAGAGTAGCACCAGCCAGGCTGGAAGGCAACAGGGAGGAGGTACTCAGACATGTGGGGTGGGAGCTATATGGGGCTGTGGTTTGGGGCTGGGTGCCAGGGAGAGGCTGGGTCTGGCAGAGGGGGCACGAGGAAGGCTTCCCATCCAGAGGCGTTTCTACCACAGCTACTATTTGAACAAAGCATTTGCCAATTAAAGTAATTCACCCAGATCTCCTGCATCCCGAGGAAAGTGTAGGGCAGGCACAGATGGACAAGGACATGATGTCGAGCCCTGCCACATCAAATCGGGAGAGGGGGAAGAGCAGGGAAAACAGCACTGAAATAGCCGCCAGAGTTAAATTCTTCTCCCTATTTTTAACTCTGCAAGGGGAGCAGGAGGGACACAACCCAAGCACCAGCTTAAACATTATGTTTCCTATTTCCCTGCTTGCCCAGGTCCTCTTAACCTGTGCATTGACATCCGGGTGTTCCAGCCTCACAGCCGCTGAGGAGCCCCCACCAGAAGCATTGCCAGGGTTGCCAGAGCAGAAAGGAGCATTCCTTGCCCTGGGCATGCCAGCAAGCCCTCTCCCCTGTCAACAGGGATCTTCCAGCCTGAGCAGGTCCCCCATGCTGAGCTATTCCTACCTGGCCATCAGGAAAGGGACTTGGGATGTTGGGTAGGAGTCGTGAGAATTGGGGGTGCTGTAGGCACACACCAAGGAAGTAGAGTCAAACACTTGGCAAGTGCTAACCCACAACACTGTGGCATCTGGTCTCTCACTTTAGTTCTCCTGACTTCCGCATCCTAAACAGCATCGCACCCGGAGTGTGAATGGGCACCACGTGGGTGGGTTTTGGTACTTTTTAGGTGCTAGGTGGGCTGACCGAGGGCTTCCTGCCCGCCAGCCGGGCTAGCAGGGGCCAGGGCCAGCTCCGCAGCCTGCTGTGCCCAGATCTCATTACCCCTCCACCAAAGAGGGCAATTCCTCCCCCAGCTTGCTGAAACGTGACCATGCAGCATCCCAAGGGGTATCATTTACCACCACCAGACTTTGAGAAGACAGGCATTTTCCAGCGAGAGCCCAGCACAGTATCGCTCACCTGCTCCCATGGAAGCAAGCACCAGGGTGTCTGGAGGAGCGGTCAGACACGTCTCACCACGTGCATGTTAGTAAGTCAGCACCTCGCAACCCTCCGCTTCCTCCTGTTAGCAACTTCAGTTTTACTCAGACTTTTTGCTAAAGGGCTTCTTCCCTTACTTACTGTTCAACAGGGGCCTGAAGCAAAGGGCGTCAACGGCAAAGGAGGAGGGAGAAGGTCAAAGCGGAGTTAGGTGGCGCATGATCCCCCACTCAGTCTTGCAGTTTTGGGACCTCTCCCCTCTTCTTCTCACCTACGAAAACCTGGCTGCTCGCCACAGCATAATATAGCAACGGGGGGAAGAGAGGAAGAAGGCTTAACTTTTATTTATTTTAGTGCGATCATTAGGATTATGTCAGGGGGAAAAAGCATTAATACATAATCTTTTCCCTGTGCTATACAACACTGGCTGCTTTTAATTTAGAATTAAATTGAAACACTCACTCAGAGAGGCTTTGAACAGCAGCCAAGGCCTTCTCTTGCATTGTGTGAGCAGCTGGGTAGCCTTTCCACTCTTTTTTTCTTTTTGTGGTCCACAGTGCCTTTTTTTCAGACCTCTGCTGAGGGTCGGTCGCTGAAGGTACTCGTGTCATCCTTCCACAAGCGCCAAGGGTCCCCTTGGCTTGGAACTGGCACACCGACCACAGGCGAAGGGGGAAGCCCTCCCACCCAAGTGTATGAGTGCAGCCCCCCCGCAGACCAAACCTCAGCAAATAAAGCTTCACAGCTACAAATATTTCATGAATACAGAGAGAAGGGACGTATTAAAAAAGCATGTCAAAATGCACGTTTTGGAAAAAATGCTAAAGAGCAGTGATTTATTCTTTTCTCGGCGGCGCACGTTATTTTGTACGCTTTGTCGCACCTGATGAGGCAAGTTCACACAAGGAGAACATGGTTTGGAGGTATAAACAGGACAGACAAGACTGGGTGGGGTAAAGCCAAATTTAGTTAAGTGAACCGGCCATCCTGTTTTGTTCAAGTGACAAGCCTGCTCCAGACGGTTCTCACCAAGCTGATGAGAAAGAAAGGTGCCTCGGTCTCCCTGTTCATTTTAATCTATATAAATACTAGGTTTTGTCAGGCTAAAGAATCCACTGCAGGCTCAAGCCTTTTCCTTAATTATTGGTATTCACTGAAAGAAAGGGTAAGTTTAAAGGAGGGGGGGAAGAGAGAAAAAGAGATTGCCACCCTTTCAGTGCTGCTGTGAAGGGAGCTCTGCTTATCACAACAGGTGCAAAGGCCACTCACAAAAACAGAAGCAGTTCAACACTGAAAGGCTAAGAAATTACTTATTCTCTTTGTCAGCTGCTCACACAAGCAGGGTAAAGGCTACTTGGAAGGAAAGAGAGAGGGTAAAAAGAAGTGTTGAAGTTTGTTGCAGAAAAAAAAAAAAAAAAGAAAAAAAGAAAGAAAGAAAGAAAG
>NW_009259588.1:5792014-5806137 GCF_000687185.1 Egretta garzetta
CGCCCCCGCCGAAAGGGGCTGTGCAGGTCTTTCTGAGGGCTCCTTCTAATTACACTTCTTGTGTATGGCAATTCATGGCCAGCTCAGAGAATGTTCCCTGTTGCAGGGGTGATTTGTATACAACACCTCCAGAGTCAACATAATGGGGGGGGGGAAATGATTTTAAAAAAAAAAAAGAAAAGAGAGAGAAAGAAAACTCTGATGAGGTGCCCACAACTGCAGAGTTCTGTTTTCCCTTGGGTTCCTAGCTGGGGGGGTTTTCCCTCCACCCTTCCCCTTTCAAGATAAGGCATTGGAAGTAACCAAAACTATAATTTAATTTTATAACACTCCTCCGTTAATCCCTAGATCTCTCTCAAGCGCATAAATTTCACCCTCTCTTCACAGAGCTCGAGGTTGGTTTACATTTGGTGCATCTTATTGTCTAAGGACGATGGTTCTGTTTACTTTAACCAGGCCTGGAATGATGTGCAAACCAGCCATGCCTCTTAGATGCTGATTGTTCCCAGAACCAGATGGTCAAACCTTCCTCTTTTAAGACAGCTGACTCAAAGCCATAAAAGAAAACACCAAAAATGAAAACAATCATCAACAACAATATCAAAAAACACCCTGTGGTGGGAAGAAAAAAAAAAAATTCAATGTTGGCACTGTGAGAGAGAAAAAACTCAGAGAAAAGAGAGTGTTTGGTTTCCAGACCCTGGAGGTCCAGCATGCAAAGGGGGGAATTCTCTCATTGGGAAGTTTCCACCAGCATCAAGCTAACAAGAGGAATTCCCTAGCTTAAATATGACAGATGTTCATACCTCTGCTACCCAGAAGCAGTAAAAACCACCTGTGGTTATTCTGACTGCCCTGCTAAATGAAGGGCGAATTAGAGTACTAATAAAACATAGCCATGAGAGCCACTGCTGCCCGCACCTGCAGGTTCTCCGATACCCACTACTGGCTTCACAATTTACTGCCAAAGCCAAAGGTCTCCAACTTCATCTTAGTGCCATGAATAGTCTCTTGCCATCCTCCCGGTTCCCGTCTTTCCCAGGCCTTTTGGATTCGCAACCGGTCCTGGTTTAATTGGGCCGTTTTGCTGTAGGTCAGTGAAAGCCACTGAGGGGCCAGCGTTAGGCAGGATGTAAAGAGAATCACCTTTTACAAACCCGCTCTTGCCTATGGCAGGTTTAAGGCAGCACAGGGTCTCTGCTCATAAAGCTACTCCAGCCTGACTAAGCCTGAGAAACCCTACACTGAAGGTTAAATCGGTCCAATATCAGGTTGCAGGCAATCCTGCGTGCATACAGCTGACTGGTTTGTTCTGGTGTAACAGAACCCGTTCCGCCCCACCTTGACCAAAAATCAACATACATTTTCACATCACTGTAACTAAAGTGAAAAATAATTAAAAAAAAAAAATTACAGTCAGGTTATGGACAGAAACAAACAAGAAACCACAAAGAAGCTTGTGAATTTTCTGCACAAAGGTGTAAACTTAGAGCACATTGGAGGCTCTCCAGTGGGGGCTGGTGTCCAGGTAGGCATAAGGTGGTTTTTCCTTCTTCCACCGTCTTTCACCTCTCTAGAGGAAAACAGACAGAGAAGCTGCCTAAAGACTCTCAAAAACCCAATCACTTTCTCTTTAACCACCGTAAAGAAATAGAGCCCCATGCAAAAATAAGAGATGCCTGGATGCCTTTCATCAACTACTTTTCCTTAAGATTTCCTAATATTCTGTAAGAAGTACATGATCCCAGCATGAGAAGGCTTTGTGAACATTGCAAGAAAGACAGAAAGCCCATCTCAAACATCGCAAGGGGAGGAAGGGTGTCAGACACTTCCAGCCTTTCCAATTCAGTTTTCTATGGCTCTTAAAAATGGCAGAGTCCCACTTAAAGCATACGTGCTCTGTGTTTGGACCACTGCAAACTTAAGCTAAACATAAGACTAGATTTAACAGAAAAGCTCACCTGTGAGGCTGTTTATGCTTGTTGAGTCAAAAGCAGATTTTGAACTAAGTTAAACTGCAAAGATTAGATACGCAGTCAAGGCCTCAGTGCAAGTATTTCGTGGGAGCCCTATGGTACTAGGTCGTAGGAGTCTTTCTATTCAGATTAAAGAGTTTTGAATAAGGCCTTTAGGACACACTTTTGCTCACAGTTAGGGCACAACAGGTAGAAAGCCTGAGTTCGGCACCTCCTTCTGTACATAAGCATTCATAGATGGTAATGGCAGAAATAAATGCATAGCCTCAAATACCTTGAAGTATATTGTCATTTAGAAACAACCCCCCTAATAGACGTCAAGTGAATTCAACACACGAGTAAACTTAAACACAAAAAATTAAGTAGCCAACGCTGTCGTACGAACAACTGAAGACACTGTGTAATGCCTGCTCTGGACTATGGACGTTCTCCATGTTTGCAAAGTCCCGCAGACAACAGGACTCTAAGCTTCTTGCCACCTCTAGAGGCTGGCACAATGTAGAGAGATGTTTAATAACACGGAACACATGCTCGGTGCACACAGCCCGCACCCGTCAATGTCCCGTATGCTGAAAAATATTTTCTGTGCTAATTGGCAAGGGCGGCTGTTAATCTTCCATGGAATAGCTCCCTTACAAACCCCGGCAAAATCCACTTAGCTTTGAGTCGGGCATACTTCAGAAAGCATTTGTCCTCTTGGCATTGGGATTGAGAGAGACAGAGAGAGAGAAGTGGCAAGACAGAAATACTGGAAGCGTAGCTGGGCTTTAGTACAACTTCAGAAATCTCCTAAGAACGTGGAAGAAGCCACAGGCTCTGCGCTAAGGAGAGCAACTGGTAATTAAAACCTTGATACAGCAACCCATTTGAGTTTATTTAAATATGCACTTAAAGATAAACGCAAAGCATTTTGCTCAAACATTTCGAGGAATATGATCCTTAAGGAAGATTAACAAGCCTTTAATAACACTTGTGTTATGAAATGTCATTATAATCAAGCAGTAAATCAATAGCACAGTAGCACACGCTGCAGATGGCAGGGGCTGTATTTTGAGGAACAAAAGAACCTCCTCATCTTCTCGGACAGTGATGTACCTGTTCTACATCTACACCTTTCACACAATGACATTTTTGGTACCTCTAGCCACCCCTGAGGCCATCTGTCTACATGGGAAGGGGTATAGGGAAAGGGATAGCCTTTTCCTTTTTTCCCCCTTCGATTTAAGCAAGCTTCAAAGCAGGTTAAAGTCAGGATCCACCACTGATGACTGGCTGCCCACCCCAGTGTGCTGTCTTGTTTCATTTTACGGCTCCCCCGACCTCCTTCCCTTCCAGCAGAAGTGGCCAGACCTGGCAAGAGGCTGCTCAGGGTGCTCAGGGCGGCAGAGGAGCCATTGCAAAACCCACTGATGCTCCCCCAGTTCAGAGCCAGGACGGGCCAGCTGTGCCCATGCCACAGCACCGGCCCAGGGGGGGGGAAGGATGCCCAGCCAAGGCCAGGGGATGGGGGCAAGGGCAGAAATAAACCCAGCAGTGGATATTTAGTCTAAACTGAAGCTGTCAGAGCTATGCCCCCCCATGAGTGAGATAACGCATGCATTCCCCTGCCTGGCCCCGGCTGAATTAGCACATATGGGGCCCACATTTACCTCCACTTTGGAGCACCTTTGCCATTAACGCTGAAAACACATCCTGGAGGACACCGGGGCTTGAGATGAAGGAGGTGAGAGGGGAAATAAGACACCTTGCCTCCCCCCTCACCTTGTTCCTCCCTCCTCCCACATGTCTCCGAAACACTTTGTGACTTGAATGCTGTCAATCTCCTTATGGGAGAAATATATTTATAGAAACCCCATCTCTGTGGCTGAGCACTTTTATGGTACCAGATGTCGGAGGACATGGAGTTGATAAAATAAAGCGTAGTCCAAGGAAAAAGGTCAAAATTATCTGCTGCCAGCAGTGAGAATTACAGCTTCTCCCACTTCCATGGAGCAGCGCCAGTTTACCCCAGTGAGAACTGGGGCCAGCAAGCAGGTACAGACGTAAATAATTAGGCTGAGTACACTGTTAGGGCAAGAAGACATTTGTCCTTCGCTGGAGAGATGTTGCTAGAAAGGGTTAATGCCTTCTCCTTTGATCTACAGCTCAGCAGCTGCAGATGACATCAGATTTTCTGCCATACTGTTTTATATCAACACACCCGAAGCATCCAGGGAAGACCAAGCTCTGCTTGAGACTGGAATGAGAATGACGGTCAGAGGTGTCACAATAAATGATATCATGTAGAGATTTCTCGATCATATGGTTGTGTTTAAAAACAGGGTTGTCTTCAAAATAGCGGGGTATATGCAGAGGGAGCAAAAGCACCGAGAGTTCAGGCACTTTTCTGGTAATCAGCCCACAAGAAACACGTGGACCTCAGGTACACACATGAAACTCGCCTGCCTTCAACTAAAGCCAGCAGCCCCGGAAGATGCCAGGGTACATCACTGAAGGATCCGTATCACTGTATTTTGGCACTATGCAGCAAAGCCAAGGAGAAGTAGGTTAATTAAAATTCATATGTCATTTCCATTTCCTCTGTATGTCTACAAGACTGTTTATTCTCACCATCTGAAAGAGATTCTCACCATCTGAAAGAGATATTAATTGCTGCTCTTGGTTGGTGAGAATAAACACTACAAGAGATCAAGTTCCCTAAGTGAAGCCTTCTCAGTTTTGCTTTTAAAACCCAATGCAACAGCTTGAAAGGGCTGCTTTTATCTGCACGGCAATTGGCTTAAGATGCAAGCCTAGGGTGAAGTCCATTACCACTTGTCCACCAAAATTTTGCTGACAAACACTGGATCAGTGTTTGTTGCCCGTTTCCATCAGCCACAGCTCAACGCAGTAAGAAGATTTGGGCTGTAGATTAGGGTTAGGTGATTTGCTTCAAATAATCCCCTTTCTTCATTACTTGTGCCAGCACTGTGGCTGCTGAAGCAATCAGGAGCAGGTAGGATCCCGAAACAGGACCTTGCACGCAACCTGGAGGACACAATATGGAAATAATGCATATGTTGGCTCACCAGTATTTCAACATTGATGCGGTACTGATGCTGAGATGAGGTCTAACAAAGGCTGTGCTGCTGCACTGCTCGTGGTGTACCTTGGAGACTTCTTATCTCCTGCCAACATAACACCTTGCAGTAATACATAAGCACATGGTTTGGTGGCGATATCTTCCCCTGTACCAGAGGTGGCAGTGACGTGTGTGGGTCGGGCAGTCGGTGCGAGCCCAGAGCTGCGCGGTACCCATGGCTGGTCTGACTTCAGCATCACTTCCATGGCAGCTGTAGGTGCATTTTTAATTCCTAGGTGCTTAGACTTATAGACCCCGACAGCGACTGCAATGTGAAGGCTTTCCCTTTGCCAGCATCACTGCTTTCCAGACCTTCAGAGCAACCGCAGAGAAGAAACAGCAACACGTGTTTCAGCTGGATCAGCAGCGTAGGCTCCTTCCCCTCCAAAAACATGAGGCCAACATAACTGGACAGAAGGCAAAAAGAAGTGCAATCTGCCTACTGTCAGACCCCAGCCTGCCTTGCAGCAGCGCTGCTCCACATGCCGTTCATCCAGGCCCGAGTGGAAACGGTCCAGCTGGGCTACGGAATAACGCACCCACAGATTTCACCCATGCCTGGCAGAGAGCTGGTCTACAACCCCGTCACCCACATCAGCAAAAAAATGTGATAGGAAAAATCAATGTCTGTGGCAAAGTGAGGCACTGTAGAGCGAAACACCCTTCTGGGAGACTTTGACCAACCCAGGGAAGTAACATACGTGCGCTACTGGACCATCCAGCGGACAACAGGAGAGAGGCTATATACAACAGGCCAAAAAATTTAGGCATCCACTGCATACACTGCTGCCATTTCCCAGCTGAAAACAGCTCACAAGAACCTTTTAGGAGGATACAGTATTCATAAATCATTGTATTTCACAGAGGTTTGGAAGTGAATGCCCATATTACTAAACACCTACCGGCAGGGGCTGAAAGAGGCTGGCCAGACCTTCAGCAGCAGAGGAAAGGTTGGCGAGACAAAAAAAGCAGGGCTGCCCTACTCACGCCGTAGGGTAAGGCAGCTCCAGACAGCTCGCCTCTTCCGCAGGTCTTCCAGCCCCTGGAAGGGCCACGTAATACTAAGGGGTTTTGCCAGGGCCGTAGATCAGGTTCGTAGTATTTTCACAAATGAAACACACACTACGGCAAGGTTGGAAGGAGTGCATTAAAAACAACTGACCAAAATCTGTTTTGAAAATTTGGCTGATACTTGTCTGTGGATATAAAAATTCAAAAGCTGGTTGTGCAGTATTTGTTAGCCGCTTGAGCTACACGTGGTATGGATGAAATGGATTTCAGCTCAGCGTAAAGGAAAGGAATTACCATGGTGTACTTTCAGCCAAAAATTCTAGAAAAGGGACAGAGATTATAAGCAATGGATTTCTAAGGAGAGACAAGTCTGAGAGTGCTTCTCAGTTAACAGTATTTCTTTTGTCTCTCAACCAGTTATTTACCTGAACACTTTAGCTCTCAAGAGATCTGGAGTGATGCAAAAAACCTACCTCTCTTGCAGCATCTGTTTACAAAAGCTGTACCTGCTGCAGAGCCATCACAACAAAACAAATGTGGCTTCAGTGCTAATTTGCTCACCAGAAGTGTCACTTGAGGCAAAAGCTAGACCTGGGATAATAGATAGCAATCTCCATAAACATATCCGAGGCAAATACTTCAGTAACATGAAGGCTGTGAGAACTAATGAGGGAACATACAGAAGTTAAAGGAGCATCACCTTTTGGGCATTCCCGGGCAAGTTGAGGGATATGCAGGACCTGCCTTCTTCCCATTCTTTAGGGTACCTACGTTACATTCATTCTGTGCCCAAATGTTAGACTGGCGCTTCACAACTCACCCCTGTTTTCTTGCATATACCACCTTTCTACTACTGCAAAAATATCGGCTGACTTGATGAGGTGGGGAAATAGTATTTTGTACCCACTTCTGACCCACAAGAAGTCAATGGGATTTTTGCCACTGACTTAAAGACAGTGGGAACACGCTCGTACTGAGAAATAGAGAGAGGCTGTTTGTTGTAACTGAACACATGTACCTCTGTTACGTTACCAGAGTAATTTTCTGCAATTCTCTTGGGTCTATTTCTAATACAAACACATAGGCCAGCCCTATCAAATGCAAATAATTACATTTTAAAAAAATATATAAATAAATCCTTAAGCTTTTGAGTAAAGGAAAGCACATCAGTGACTCACTAATCAATGTATGGACCCCTTTGTGAAGTGCTAAGGTCTCTGCGGAAACACATCACGTATACTTGAATTTTCCCCAGAAAGTTTTGGCTACGAAATGATGTATTGAGCATATGTAATATATTTATCCCTACATCTTCACAATGGTGCGGCTGCCATTGTTGGCAGTGCAGGAATCAGATCCTAAATCCTATCCATCACTTTGAAAATGTCACTCTTTCATACCAGCCCAACAGCTCCAACGCACAGCCTCCCCTTGAGATACTCTAGCCCTTGTACAAACATGTATTTTGAACATCCACTTCTGGAACTTTCTCTTCACCTTAAGGGCAGACTTGTGCTTATTGTTTATTAACTATAGAACATCACAGGTAATCATGCTTTTTTTTTTGTTTTTTCTTTAATCGTAATGCCTTTGTCCCCCAGAAACAATCAGGGTCAGAGCTATCCCAGTCCACAGAGAAGGTGGCGGTCACCTGGAGGCCAAAAAAGGAGCCGCATTTCCGGAGTCCCTTCCCATAAAGTTCCTGACTGATGAGCACAGTTACTTATGTGACTGCAAGGCACGCTGCAAGAAAACACATTTTTCCCCCAACCAGTAAAACATCTGGGGTTGCCCCCGGGTGTCTGTAGACACCAGCCCTACACCCATCAGAGCAATATTCCATGCATGGCAAAAGTCCAACAAAGAGCACCAGGAGCAAGGTTAAATATCAATCAGGGAGGTGCAACACCAAATAAAAGGTGAGATCCAGGGGGAGGAGAAAGATTACGGCAGTGCAGGATCCTGGGGTGCTCCTGTTACATATGCATCCTGAGAGCTCCTCTGTGCTTTTGGTTTTAATTAGCATTTGTTAACATATGGAGATATTTACCCAGAAGGAAGGTTGGTGGAGAGGTTACCAGAAACAGCTTCTCTCCCTTTCCCCCATCCCCTTCCCACTGGGGCACAGGGGCCAGCTCTCCAGCTGGTATAAATCTGTGGTGCTCCACTGATTTACACCAGCTGAGCATCTGGCTTCAAGACATTTCTGATCCTATATAAAAAGAACAGCAACGTGATGTGCCTCTTATAAATCACTCTCCTGAGCCAAGGCTGTGGTCCTTACCTGTGTCCTGCTTGGCCGTGTTGCTCCGTGCCACCTCCCATGGCTGCCGTCGCCTGGAGAAAATAGGTGCAGGATCCAACCTCCCACCTCCTCATACAAAATGGAGGTGGGAGAGAGAAGGGGGAATCCCTGCCTGCTCCTTCCCCCAGCTGTGTGGGGAGGATTAGTTACCCAGTGTTTATAAATTGCTCTGAAGGGGTCAAGTGCAGGAGTGATTGCTGTCAGCTTCTCAGCATCGTGTTTAACAGCTGACCGAGGGTTGCTTCTAATTTCTCTTAATAACAGAGCAAATGGCACGTGCTGCCCAGCCTCCGGCTTGCGAGGGCAAAGCTCAGACCGGTGCTGCTGTCCCTTACGGTGCAGGAGGCATCGCCTGGTCCCCGCGCGGGTCCCGGGAAGAGGCAGCGCGGCACCAGCCGCCCTCCTCGCAGCTGCCAGTGGGGAGCACCCACTTCCAGCCCAGCCCCGGCTGCCCCCCACCTTGCTCCCCTTCCCGGGCATCCTGCTTGCTCAGCTTCCCAGATGCTTGTTTTAATGCCAGGGGACGGCTTTCCCCCTGAGCCTGGTGGCATTGGCGTGAGCTGGGGAAGGAGCAGTTGGGCTTGCTCTCTCAGGTCCTCGCCACCTCCAACGGCTCAAACCTCATACACACCACAGGTGTTTTGGTTCAAACCAAATTGCTGCAGTTCTTGTCAGCATTTCCCCATGGGCAAGGAGTGGGAAGGTGGCCGGTCCCCTTCACTTTCCTGCAGACCACATTAGCGCTTTTGCACCAATGTCTTTCCTTATCTTTTCCTCTTTTTCCTGAATAAAAAGTGATTCCCTTTATAGCAGTAAGTAAGCTTTCTTCAAAATTGTCCAGCACTCAAGTCTTCAGACTAGTTAGGCCTTTAAACTGACTTGAATTCCTTTTCCTGCCTGTCCTTCATAAAGAAAATCCCACATTCATAGATACACATTTCATTTATATTTAAAGCTGCAGTAGTTTCAAAGATAGTTTCAGTGAGAATGAAATTAAAATAAAATTTGATATCATATATAAATCTTTTTGCCCTGTGGGCACCATATTTTGCTGATCTTTCTGCGTTCCTGTGACGAAGGTGACTGATCCGCTTGCCTGTATGGTGGCACCCGCCGCCTCTGGAGGGAGGCACAGAAGAAGGGGAGGAATCATCTCAGGTGAGGGCAGTAGAAGAACAATTTGCTTGGCCATGGTGGAAACGGTTGGTCTGGCTGGTGCCACAGCCAGCCGTGGGGCTGGGAGATGGCCCCGGTTGTGGTGGGTGGCAGACCTTGCCATGGGTGAAGCTGGGGAAGGAGAAGAACCTGAACTGGCAGCCACCCCATCTTCTCCAAGGCTACCAGAGCAACTTTGTGCAGGCCTCCTGTGGCCAGAAAGCCAAGGGATCACCTTCCCTCCAGATCCTGCAATATGGGGGCAGCTATGCACCACCAAAGGTGGGATGACAGCACTCACCACATGGCTGCATCTGTCCTGTTTCCTCTGAGAGGCAACAAGATCGTTGGCCTTAAAGCAGGCAAGGGGACAGGCTCAGCCCTGAGCCTCGTGAGGTCCCTGGGAGGTTTGCCACTGGCTTTAACAGACAGGCAGTCAGGGTCACTGTGTGGTGCTTAAGCAGCCCCTCTGGAAATCACAGCCCTAGACTGCAATTAGAGCTGATTTATTCTGGGTGACTACAGTTCAACACAGACCAGTACTGGTCTGGCTGCCACAATTCATCCTTGAGATTTGCCAGTAAAGGCAGCAATTCTTTTGATCTTCCTAATAAAGAAAATTGGAGAGCATACAATTAGCCTTTTTTTTTTTTTCCCCCACTGCCATTTGGATATGACTGCAAGTAGTCTGGGGAGGAGCTCTGCTTGGAGCAGATGGCTCTTCCAGTCCTGCTGGCCACGTAACGTCGAAGGATTTAAACGCTCCCGACTCCACTCCCGAACATGTCAAACATGTGTAGGGGGAAAGAGCTTAAAATAAGAGCGAGGGCATTGCCTGGGGCAGAAAGGAGGGAGTGAGAGAGGAACTCCCGGTATCATTTGCCTGTAAAGCAGCTTGCTTTACATAGCTCATGCAGCTTGGTCTAGCAGGGATCAAGGCATGACCCAAATCACTGGCTATGACCAAGCTCACAGCAGGGTGAGAAACAGCTCCAATCTGTCCTTCCAGCTCCTTTGAGGAGGAGCTGCTTGTTCACTGCTCCTCCGGTGTGGCTCAGAGGAAGGCAATGGCTGAGCTGCAACTAGCCCAGCTCTGGACAAACAGAGCAGCGAGCGATCAGCGCGATATAAAGGAACAAAAAAAGAGAACATTTCTTTGGCTACAGGAAATGAGAGAAATCCAGGACACCTATCCTCCCGTACAAAGGATCCGCCCGGACAGTGGTCATTTGTTCACGCTCTCCGCATTGGCCTTGTCCTTGGAGGTGTTCTCTGTACGCCGTGCCGTTCAGCAGCCGTTCAATCTGCAGTCAAGATGTGATTACGTGTGATGGTTGCTCTAATGATGGTTCTCCTAGGCTGAATGGGGCGAGAGACCACAAGCCCTTTTTGAAGGGGGACAGATGGAAGCAGGAGCCACCACCCCAAGCAGTGGGTTTAGGCAGAGAGGCTTGAACAGAAGCTAAGCCACAGGAGTGTGTGTGGGGGGGCGCTCCTGCAGCAAACTCCCGGCAAATTAGTCCTGTCCTCCCGCCCCCCAATGTGGTCGTGATTATTTAAAAGCAGGGGAATACCAACCATTACATCTGTACAAACACGCCACAGGAAACCAAATGGTAAAGACATCAGCAATCAAGACCAGACTCTTGGTTTGTTTGTTCAGATATCAACATCCACTAAAGACAGCCCCGATCAAGGCTGTAATTGGCACGGCAGCAAACGCTCCTGGGGCAACATGGAAGGTGAATAGGGCAAGGTGGGCAGAGAGGAAACCTTGTCTCTCTGGGATCCCCCACTGTTTCAAGAACAACTTGTGAACCATGGTGGAGCGGGGCGTAACTAAATTAGTCTGGGGAAGAGAAGGGTCACACAAACATGTCCCGGTCAGCTTCATTCACTCTGGCTTTTTGCTTGACGTTCATCCTGAAGGTCAAGCCAGGAAGACGCCAGAGAAACCATTCAGCTACAGGCTCTTCTCTCTCCTCCCAAAAACATCAAATAACTGGAGCACTACTCGCAACCAGAAGTGCGCCTGCTGTTCCTCGTGAGTCTTGCAGAGTGTAAGGCATACTTTTCCCACCAACAATGATAAAAGGTTGGTTTGTTTGTTTGTCTTTTTCCTTTAATGATTAAACATTTATCCTATAGGGGATTTCTTCTTTGGAGGCTGAAATAATGAGACCAGAATTTTTTGAACAATTCACCTAATGTGGCCCAAATGTTCATATATCATCTCTGTTCTTGAATCTTGGGCGCCAGTTAAACATCATACCTACTATAAGACAGCCGGTTATAATGCAAGCATTAGCATTTAGCACACATTTACTCAGAAGAAACAAGCCCATGCAAACTATGAATATCTCAACTTCAAAAAATCCAGCAGAGTCTCTTTTAAAAACCTCCAGGAGGAGACTTCCTTTAATGCTCTGAGTGCCTTCAAGTCATTCACAAATTAACAAGCACAGGGTATTAATAAACTGAGTAGCTTAAGATGTGCATGTGGTCTTACTCTCATGGGGGCGGGGAGGGCGGGCAGAACTGTGCCTTTCTGCAGTAGACCATACCAAAAAAAAAAAAAACCAAACCCAGAAGGCTGCAGGGAATTCAGCAGCACACTTTCCTCCAGTGCTCTTCCATTGTCACAGACATCCTAAAAATAAGGGGGAAAGTCTGTTTTGTCTTCTGTCATCTGTACAGAAGAAAATCCATCTCTTCTACATGCTGTACGTCTCTGTAGGGCATCAAGCGTCAGCACGCACAGGCATGAAATACAATGATAAGATGAATAATAGTGATATGTAGTTGTTGCTACAAATGCATTCTTTCACATCAAGACCTCAAGAAAGTTAATCGCTTCAGTAAATATTGAAGAACAAGCTGAAGCCAATGGGACTTAGGTGCTTTCCCTCACTGAGCCCTCAATACGTAAATATGAGCGTCTATTTGATCAGCTCCCAAAATCAAGAAAATAGTAAGTGAATGCAGAACTCACCAGATTTCACCAGATCCCCCAACACTAGAAACAGGGACACTCCTTGAAACCAGTAACTGTTTAAAACATATTAGAAAAAAACCTTTTTTTACACAGCAAGTAATGAATTTCTGGAATCCGAGAGAGTTTCTGGAATACTAAAGAGAAATGTGAAAAGTTGAGTCACTTTAAAAACTTAAAACAATACCAAAAAATAGATATAATAATATTTCCCTCCTGGGGGGACAGGGGGTGGACACAACACCTAAAAATAACAACAACAACAAACCCTAAAACCAGTTTGCTCTAGTTATGATAATCCAGGCATAACATTTATATGAGAACATAAAATACAGCACACAGCTGTAAGTAAAACAATATGTGTGTTCCTGAATAATGGGAAAATATCTTGCCAATAAGGATACATTTTGAGCAAATGAAAGATGACCTGGAATTGACTCTGGAGTAACAACTTGATTACTTATAAAAATAGGAGGTAGGGGAAAAGAAAAAGGGAGAGGAAGCAGTGGTTGGGAAGAGCTTATGTTATGTGGTATTTGATGTATTTACTTTGAAAAGTTTCCTTTTGATGAATAATAAAAACAATGCCGTAACAGCCACCTTCATGCCAAAAAAATAAGCCTGGCTAGGGATTTTACAACTAACGTGGCTCTACTCACACAGATTCTCCATGTCAGAAGGCCACTTTTAAGCTCAGATGGTGAAACTGGAGCAAAAGACGTTGAATAAAGAACGACTCAGAAGGCGAAGGGAGGGAAGATCATGTGGCACAGCTCCTTGAGAGGGTGCTTACCTGCTCCCCTGCCTGCAAATTGTTTCCATGCTGGTGTGCAGAGCAACAGGCTAGCACGCCTTGGAAGAGACCCAACATGCTTACCAGCTAATGCGTTTCTTTCTTTTAATATCCAAGGTAAGCTCAGTGTTCATAAAAGTCCAAGATTGCCAGGCTTGTTGGCTGAAGCAATCCACCACCACGGGTGAGACATTTCCCCCCTGGGCTCTAGGTCCTCCAGAGCTGCCAGGTATGCAGCAGGGGGAAGAAGGGGGACAACACAACCCTACACCAGGTTATTGCTGGGAAAATTTGTTCTGTACACTTGCAAAATATTTGGGAGGAGTGTTGTGATGCAGGGCCCTGGAAAAAGCCACAGGTGAATGCTAGTAGATTCCCCTGTATCTACCCAAGTGATTAATGCCTAAACTACCCTTACCCTCCTTGAGCCCCCCAGCCCTCATCCCTCAGAGGCATCAGCACTAAGGAGGTCTTTGTGACTCCCTGGATTCTCGTCTTTCAGTTGATGCCGCATGCAATGGTATTTTCTGGACCAGCACGGGTATAAAGCAAGAAAAAGAGGGAGCATCAACTCATTTCACAGCAGTTTCAAACTTCTCTACAATCAAAAAACCTTTAGTGGATTTCTTTTAACCTGACTCTGATTTCACCCCTTTGAAATGAACACCGCTCTCATCCTTGTCCCTATTCTCCTTTCCCATATGTGTAATGGACCTTTTCCCTTTGCTGGTTCTCTCCACTTCGGGATCTTTGCCCATCTCTCTCTTTCC
>NW_009259588.1:5806151-5851359 GCF_000687185.1 Egretta garzetta
GCCACCTCCTTATTTTTAAATATCAGCCTAAAAGTCTTTCTCTCTAATCTCTGTAGAATGCGCTATCGTGGTCAACTGCAATGAGTTTCTGCTTAGCTCGAATGCTGAGGGGCTTCCTTGAAAAATACCCCAGACAATTGCTTTTATAGTGATGAGGGAGCAAAGTTCAGGCCTTACCCTGATTTCCAGCTAGCCAGAGCTTACATGAAAGCTCCCCATGATACACAAAGAAATATTTACTATATGAATTTAAGCAACATTTCCTGCTTTGCAAAAACAAAGTTAGTGTTTGAGCTAGGTTTTCTGTCCAGGGCCTTCTGATATACAGTGCTTGTTATGGCATCCTGACAGGTTTCTTCTTCACTTTCTCAGCTGGACCTGTTCACAGGAAATAGGAGGACCAAGATTTATGAAGTTAAAGCAGCATTTTGTTGCTTTACATGACTAACTCAACAAAGATCAAGCAGTGAGAAGCAAAGAATGGAGGAGCAAGTACAGAGGCAACACTGAGAAGTGATTCTGATTAATTTTTCCCTTGGAAATACTAGAGAGAGGATTGCTTTCCTTGGAGAACTTGCGTTTGTAACGGAGATGTTGCCATCATTATTGGGATGACTAAAATGTGGAGTGCAACTACTTTGTCTTTTATACAGCTCTGTGTCCGCAGAGGCTAAAGCCTTTAGGAAGCAATAAGCCAACAGAATGTCACAGTTATTAGTCTGGGGTATTTTATCTCTTTTCTCTGGATACATCTATTAGCTGTGCATGCAACTCTTTAAACAAAACCCTTTCCTATGTCCTCTTCTTCTTACATCCCCCTCCTTTGTTCTTTTATTGGTTTAAGCTGTAACTTACTGGGTCAAGAAAATCACTCCCATGTTTATTACAAGTCTCTATAAATAATAAGTCATACATATGTTAGGAGTAAGAACTAGAAGTAATTATTTGCCAAGGTCTGTCTTTCCTAGCAAAGAAAGGGTAGCCATCATTTGTGGGGGGTTTTTTTCAATAAAGTGGGCATTGTCATGTGCACAGGGCAGAGAAAGGCCTCATCAGAAAGAAAACAAATGGGAAGGAATCTGTTGGGGCCTTGTCTTCAGTGAAGCCGTATTTCAGGGGGCTTTTCACCAGTCATTACTGGGGTGGGGGGAGAGGGACTTCCAAGTCACATTCATCCTCAAATCACAGGTGATCCCTTATCACTTGCCTTGACTTCAGGCTTTTTTATTCTGTTTTATAGGAGGATATGGGATTTCTTTATAATTCATTCCAGAAGTCTACCCGCACTCCCCTTGTAGCAGGGGAGTTGATGAGAAAAATGCGTCTTCCCTCAGCTACATCGGAACTGCAGTATCTGCAGCCCCAAAAGAGCAACCCAACTCAGACTAAAACCTGGCTTTTCTTTCCCTGCCCCTGCATACACCAGTACCTCTCGTGGGGGAGCCCCCGGTGCCAGTACGCATTCAGGTGACGACTGTCCCCAGGGAAAGTGTGCATCTGTCAGTGCAGGTTCTCCTCGGAGGAGCCCACTCTTGTCACTGGTATCCCCCTCGCTTTTTCCCCAACAACATTGAGCAGTAACCACCCAGTTTTAGGCACTAGTTGCAATCTTCAAGGGTTCTTCCTTCCCTGAGTCAGCACCTGTTTAAACCAGACACTTTAATGAGGTTTGCCATTTAGGTGGTGAGCCTTTCTCTCTGTTCTGCCCATCGGCCACCTCGGGGGGATGAGGACCAATGGTAACTGCAGAATTATGTCAAAGCAGGTCTTCGTCTTCCTGAGAGTAAGTTTCCTTGCTCTCCTGTCTGCCGCTTTGCATCACATTTCCTACGCTTCCAAGGGCTGCACAGGTAAGCAAGTTTCCGTACAGAGACACCCAGTGTGTTGCTTCAAGCTTTGCTCCGTTGCCTTTTTATTTTTGATTTTTTGTTAAACACGCCATTTTACGACACATACCTTGTTGCTACATTGTGACAAGCTTTTAACTAGTAAGGAAGAAGCTTTTACAATTGCGTTTCTGAAAAGACTCCAATTTATTTCTCATAAAGATCCTTAGGATAAAAAGCAGATTAACGTTCAGAAGTAAGTTAAATGAAAAATTGAGGCTGCTCAGAGGGAGATGTTAAAGGCTGACTGGCACAAAAGGGTACTTTCTGGCAAACTTCTCGAAGCACTAAAAGAAAAGGGTCAAGAGTCATCTGCTTAAGTAATGATCTCCAAGGCAAAAATATTGGCTGGCCAATCTCATAACTACAATGGACTATTATATGTATGTTCTATAGGCTGAATGCATCAGTTATGCTCATCGTGTGGCTTCTTGAACATGCTTAACTTGCTATTTCCTTTTATTCAATGTGATAGCACATAAATTAATGCAAAGGCATACATGAAAGTATTTTATACTTTCTCTCCTCTGTTTCAAATGTTGAAGGATCAGTGGTTTCACTATGAATAATTTAGAGGGAAAAACTTTCAGAACTGAGGGGGGTGGTAGGGCATGTCTGTGTCTGCGAGAGAAGTTCTGTCCACTAACCACACTTATGCAGGATGGGAAACAGCTTTGCCAATCGATAGAGCATCGTAATTCCTCTCCTAACAGGAAATGAGGACTCAGTGCAATTCTGCAGTTTTAATTTTAATGCAATTTAAAAGAAAAAAAGCACCCAACACCAGATGCTCATCAGAAGACCATTAAATGTTATGACTATATGCTATTTCCCTTAGGAACTCTCATGGTTAAAAATCAACAGTAAGAAGCAGCCCATACCCTTTCATAGCGAATCTCTTCAGCTGCAGTTCAGTTAAGGGGTCTGACAGGTCACAAGACTCATCACAAGTTTGATTATTTCTCAATAGGCAAGCTGAGATGAGGGTAATTGCCACGTTTTCACAGACCTTCTCACCGCAGAGCCCCTCATGCTCTCCTTCCTTCAGCCTGATGAAACGTGGCTCACCAGCTCCATGTTCTCTCTGGTTTTCCACTGTCCTTTCCTAGACGCATACGCTGCTTCATTTCTCATGGAGGCCTGAGCACTGGCCCGTTCACATGCAAGATGCTTCCTGGAGGAAAGCAACAGCACCCCACAACTGGTGGGTGGGTAGACACATCTCCAAGCTGGGCTCCTGCACCAGCAGCCCTGCCCAAGTGCCCCCACATTCCTTCACCCCTGCTTTGATGACCAGAGCAGAAGGATCTCTCCCTTCCAGTGCACACCACCCGGCTCTCCTGGCACGGAGTCAGTGCTGGAAAACTGGTTGTAGGAATGCTCCAAGATTTAAAACAGCAATATCCACCTAGAGCTTTATCCACTGGTAGTTTGATATCTTTCTGGGAGAAGGAACCAAGGAGATCATTCAGGCTGCAAAGCTGATACAAACTGAAATCAAGGTAAAACTCATTGCTGGTTTCTTGGAGGGTTAAGTCAATGGTTTACCAAGAGTGAGAAACCCCAGAAATGGGGAAGGGTGGTCAGGGGACACAGCAGTCAGAGCCTCTGAAGTCCCAGGTGACTTTTCCTGCTGTACTGCAGCCTTTTAGGACCCATCACTCAGCAGCAGCAGGCCTAGGGACTAACAACGTTCTGTGAAATAGGGACATTGGTACCTCTCCGTGTCACAGGGACATGAGGACAGATACGCTAAAGATTGTGTGGCATTCAAAACATAACGATTGCAGAAGAACTTTATATCACTGTTAAAATTATTAGGGTTTTTTTAGCTCCACATATTCCAAAGAGGGCAATATGAAGTACTAACAATTCTGTTCTGATTTTAGAAGAGAGTCTTCTTTCACTAATACAGATCTTCTCAGGCCTCTTTAAGGTTTAGGGGACGTAAGCAGCAATCATGCTTCAGCAGTTCACATTTCATTTCCTCGGCCTGCAAATAAACATGAAACCCAAGAGTCAATGGTAACTTTCCGACCATAACCCCTGGGAAATGGAAGGGTAGCGTACTGCAGGACAAGAGAATGCTGAAACCTCTCCAGACTCCACAAAGAAGGAGCCAGGACCCTTAGCATCCCTCCTAGGCACAGAAGCACAGACGGACAGACACAGACTCCCTTCTTAGGAACTGGCACCAACACGGTACATCCAGCTCACCAATTAGATAGAAAGAAGTGGCTTGCAGCGTCGAAGAAGCATCCCACACTGCTTTCTGTGAGGAGACTGGTGTTCAGATAGTACCAGCTTCATTTTCAGGCAGACATCTTCATAAGCAGTCAGCTAAGTAACCCCGATGCTGCAGTGAGAGTGCTGGGAATCTTCTAGGAAATGAAGCCAAACAGCTACAGCACTTCATCACTAAGGAGTAATTGAACACTTTGATATGATAATTGATTATCGTGCATTGATTAAAGCTGGCAAGAGAGCATACACTCTCCAGATGACTTCCAAATTACAAAGCCACAAACTTCAAAGCTTATTTGGATTCACACAACAAAATACATTTTGTTATTTACAATGAAAAAAAAAAAAGTATCCTCGTAAATGAGGCAAGAATTTTAAAACAGTGAATGGTGAAATGGCACAACTTGAAATAAGGAACTAACCAATGTTATCAAAATGGCTTCAATCTGTCCTGAGGACTCTATAATCATTTCCAGATGATAACATGGGGCTGATTGGATGTCTCTGGCAGCAATTCTTATCAAGGCCTGATTATAACAACTACAATAGGAAGAAGAAAAATTGTTTGGTAGAAGGTGGTTAAGAAGGCCTAAATGTACAAACAGGTTCTCTGTATGGTATAAACCTACCTGATCCATTGCAAGAAAAGGCAGCAACTGTTGTTGGTCATTTCCAGCCATGCTGAGATGCTTTTCATAAATTCAGCCAAATGCACACTGGAGAATAGTTTTTACTTCATGGTAAAAGCAATCCAATTTGCAACCACTTACAATTTCTACAAACTAGCAAATCATCAGCAAAGCATCTTGACTTGCTTCCTGGTTTTAAAAGCCTTTTCAAGCTCTCCTTAATTGCACGTTATTTTAATTGCCACGATTCTACCTCTAGAGCTGTAAGGCAACCATGCAGTTGCTACTATTTATTTGTATTATTACTCCAGACAGGAATCAGGAGCATGTTTTCCTTGCCATCATGAAAAACTTCACAAAGATATGACCCCACTCAAAGAGCTTTTCCTAAATATGCGTGACCAGAGGCAACAGGTGGCTACAAGAGAGCAAGGGCAGCAGAAAAAATTCACAGAGCTCAGAGGAAAGCAGCGGGCTCAGTACAAAGTTAGGTCTTCAGTCCTATCACTGCTGCAGCACTACATTTCTGGGCTGAAACCCAATACCAGAGCATGCAGCTCACATCACTCAGAATTTGGAAATTACCCAGCTTTTCTGAAGTTTCTTTGAGGTTAACCAAATTTCCTTAGGCAGGCCCTGCATTGCTCAGTTGTTTCACATTGCGTCGAAGAAGCATACCCTGCAATACGGCTTTGATGGAACCAGGTGAAATCAGCTGTCTAGAGTGAGGCTGGGATTCATTTATATTGGAAAAAATCAAAACAAAGCTCAGGACATAGAAAGTCATACAAAGCAAGTACAACTGAGAACCTGGAGTTATGCCGGTGCCAAAACTGCACTTCTAATTTTCAACTTTCAGCATGGGCACAGACAAGACCAGTCACAAGCCACGTAACACCCGCTGTTTAGCGAAGGTGCAAAATAACCACATCAGACATGCTGCAGGCACAGGCGACTGGATCTGACTCAGCAAGCTGTCCTACAGGAATGCGAGCACTGCTCTTCCTTTAGGGAGAAAGTACAGATATTTTGCAATATGTTTATGTCAACTGTATGAGCTTCAATTTCTTTACCACGCAGTATGCTGCTTCTAAGCTAGGGGATAGGTTTAAAGTTTATTTTGGGACAAGAGGTGAGACAAGAAGAGGAAAAAGGTATTTCAGAAAGGGAAAGAACATCCCACTCATCCCACTGATAACAAACATTATCTTGACTAATATGAGCTTACTACTGCTGGCCTACTGTGTCTCCAGCTGGTTAAGTCTTTGTTTCAGAGGTCTGGCCCATGGGGTGCCACTCCTCAGACAAGGTGACCTTCATAATGTCTGATGAGCCAGAGAATTTTGGCTGTGAAAGAAAGCTTATTTGAGACTAAGGAGAAGGCTGAAGCTCCTAAACATGGAAGACTATAAAATTTTTAAGTACTTCCTACCTTTGTTGTCTGAAGTTCAACTCACATGTGTGAGAAAACCACCAGAACTTTATTTCAATTCCCATTTCTGGCTTGATGGCTACATTCGCTGAAACCTTCATAAAATGACCTTGTGCGGATGTCATTGTGGAGAAAGACACGGTGTCAGTGTCAACACTGTGTCAGTATGGGGCAGTGCTGGTGGCTGAAATAGCAGGACATGAAACAGCCGTGGGATAATAGAAGCTAACCACATCAGGTGGTATTCTCCACCAGGACCCAGTTACGCATTGGTGTGCAGTAATATGAGGGTGAACCCATACTGCAACAACTCGCCCTTTCCAACTAGAGAACAACCACTATTTGCAATGAGGACCTACTTTTAATTAATACTTTCTCCCTCCATTCTTGTTTCAGTCATACTTTGTGCAACACAGACTGAAATATTAAGTCAGCAAAGATCTGCACGTCAACAAAATACCTGCGAGGCAGTCAGTCTGTTCATCACTCACCACCATTCCCCAGTCTCAGGGAAAGCGTCGGTCGCTTCTCCGATATGAGCACAAGGATTTACTTTTCATGATTATTGGCAGATTTTGAATCAAAAGCTTCAGGTTTATTGCAGCAATTAAATGCATGAGTCATGTATTCACTCATTTGGAAAGGTTCCTGCTTTGTCTTATTGCTCACCAAGACCGTAAAAGGCACATTGCAAGGAGAAAATCTGCCCCAGGTGTCATGGGAGAGATTTGCTACCCAGGCTGGTTACAAACACACCTGAGTTCCTCCTGTGGTATCACCCAGGCTCATACCCCTCTCCTCCTCCTCCTCATCTAAAGTGACAGCCAGATTCCCACCAGAGATGCTGCTGCCGTGCATCCTCTTCCCTGGGAGTCCTAGCAGGACTGCGATTGAGGCTGCCTGCCTTTCCCACCCTTCCCTTGCTTTTACAACCCCATCCCACTGTGGGAGGACCTACGGAACAATAAATGCATGGCCTGGAGAGCTGGTTGTGTTGTTGAGAGGAGAGGCAGAACTGCCTCCCTCCTGCACTGTGCCTCCCCGTGCTGAAGACCCATTATGGTTATGAGATTGTAAGTGTGTACTGGAATGCAGGCTGAAGAGGAATTAATGCAGCTGGATTTGGAAGGACAAAGAAAACTCGTGTTCTGCTATGAACGATGGTCACTGATCTGACACTAATTAGTAAAAAAAAAAGTCTTTTAAAATACTGGAATTCCATATAGTTGCTTGATTATTCATTCTAGCTTAGTCCTGGTTTCTTGATGCGTTTGACTCCAACTTCCAGCAAATATTTCTCATTAAGCAATACTAATATATTTATAACAGACTGAAAGGTGTACAACTGAACAAAGGTGTCGCCTTCTTCTCCTATCTTTGTTTGGCTTAGCACCATGCTTTGCATGAGGAGACGCTTTGCATGAGCTTTGGGATTTGGATCCCTAATGTCGTCTCATCTAATGTAGACATCTAAAAACCTCTAATATTTTCTTTAATAAAGCTTCTTACAGACCTCTCAGAGCCAATTGTGTCTCGTGAAAGTGACTTCCATGAGTCAGTTTCCTGTGTGAAACAAATTTTTCTTTAACAGATCACAGTGCCCCATTTTCTACTCTCTGAAAGTTTCTGATGTTGGTTTCCTTATGAATGAGTTCTTAGAACGCCTCGTTAACCTGGCCTGCAGACTCCTTTCATACAGTTCTACTGCCTCTTTCTTACCCATTTCCTGTGTAACCAGCCTCAACCTTTACAATTCTTCATTGAAATGGGCAGTGCGTGGAAATGATGCACCTCAAAGCAGCGTGCACAGGGGTATTCATAACCTCTCACCAATGATTACAATTACGTGTAGTGGCTGTCTCGGGAAAGTATCTAGACCTGAACAACCATGGTGTTCCTGTCCTCACAAAACCACTTTTCTTCCCCATCTCTCTCAGTTGTTGTCCCCCTCAAAACCTCAGAACTTCAAAATGTAAGAACAGGATAGGAAAAGGGGTGAAACCAGCAACAAGGAGGACCCAGTAACTGGACCTCCTCCCATTTTCCACACCTATCTCAGCTAAAAGAGGCTCTGCAAGCTCTGGACTGTGCATCTGCTCTAGCTAACAAGGGTCTGTGGGAGGTGTTGAGCCCCTGCAGAAGAGAAGCTCATATGATGGGCATCAACTGATTAGGTAGACAGGTGGCAACGGTCAAAGCACCACAGTTGTAAGAACCAGATGAAGCAGACAAGGATGATAGTGGAAATTAAATCCTTGAAAGGGATATGTTTTAAAGAGACTAAATTTCTCACGGGATGTAGAGTGGCATATGGTTGGAAAGGGCAGTTCTGCAAAGTTGTAAATTCCAGAAATAAGTGAAAAACAAAACCCAAAACCTTTCCTTCGAGCCGGAATTGAACCAGCGACCTAAGGATTACTCTCTAGAAACAGCCTACAGTCCTCCGCTCTACCAGCTGAGCTATCGAAGGAAGATGAAGAAGGAGTGCCAAGAATGAGTCAAGACTATATCAACAATAGCCTTAGGCTCTAATGGGCCTCCATATGTATTGCTTTTCACAACAGCAAAACAGTATCCAAAAAAAAGGCACAAAGCTAACTTCCCTGCAAAATTGGATTTTGGTTACAAAACTGCCAGTTTTCTGCCAAATAGTTCACAGCTCATGTAAGACTGTTGGTGATGGTAGCATTAAGGTTGGAGTTCCTGTCATGACCCATATGAAATCTGTCTACGGCTTGACGAAGAAATTTGCCCGCTCTTTGGTGACCTTGCCACATTTCCTAAACTGAGCAAGGAGAAGAGGGAGATCTCCCCTCCACACAATTCCCCACAACAGTTCTCCAGCCAAATCCAATAACGAAATAGCAAACAAATCAGTGTGCTCCTCGACAGCTTCCATAGAGAATGCAGAGGAACAGAGGAAAAAGATGGAAAGGAAACCTTTGAGGTTTTAATTCAAATCCCACCAACTCCCACAGTGCATGTAAGACCCTTGTAGACAGACGAGGTTGCAATGTCTGGCACTGCAGCCGGTGGCCTCCCCAAACCCTGAGCCTGAGAGGCTGAGCCCTTTGTGAATCATCTGTGCAAGTGCTGAAGCTCACAGCTGTGGCAATTGAAAGCAAACTACACTCTTATTGAATTACAGTGATTCATGAGCATCTTGACTGTCTGAGCAGCAGGGTGGGGCAGAAAGCTGTGAGCAGACACCCTGTTTGCCGAAACCATGCCATCCCACTTGCGATGGGAGCGTGTGTAGCGGTGTTACCTCAGTGCCCTACAGCATATCCATCCTTAACCCATGCTTACCTCCACCTCCTCCTCGTGACTCAGCTCCAGACACTGGGCTGTTTCAGCAAGCATGCAGCCAGCAGGTTGCGAGAAGTGATTATTCCTCCATATTCAGCACTTGTGAGCCTGCCTTGGGAGTGCTGTGTCCAGCTTTGGGCTCCCTGGTGCAAGACAGGCATGGACATACTGGGGCGAGTCCAGCAGAGGGTCGCCAAGATGGCCAGGGGGCTGGAGCAGACATAGGAGGGGAGGCAGAGAGAGCTGGGCTTCAGAAGAGACGAATAAAGGGGGATCACGCTGCAGTCAACTACCCAATGGGAGAGTATGGGGAAGGCAGGGCTCAGCTCTGCTTGGAGGGGCACAGTGAGAGGATGGGAGGCAACAGGCACAAGCTGCCACCAGAGAAATTCTGATGAGATATAAGGGGAGAAAAATACCACTACAAATGTTCCCTGGATGGTGGAATCTCCACCCACGGAGATATTCAAAGCTTGACTGGATGCAACCCTGAGCAACCTGACCTAACTTTAAAGTCTACCCTGTCTGGAGCAAGAGGTTGGACCAGATGATCTTCAGAGGTCTTTAGCAAACATACACAAAAGTGACCCCCATGTCAGGAAGGTGACTTTGCAGTGAAGACAAACTCACAGCAAAACTATCACCATGTACTTCTCTGTTTGGAAAATACAGCTCTTTGTCTCACAATCAAACTCCCACACGCACATTTTATTTATTTTCATACTAACAGACATCTTAAGCCTCCTCTACTGCTAAAAGCAGCACAGATCTTGATAGAAATTCAAGAAGATGTCTCCCTAGTTTTGTTCATGGGAATATAGGAAGGTCAGGAAATATTTTACTCGCCTACAAGGTTCTGTTGCAGCTTCTGAGAAGCCTAATCCTGGCCCCTGATGGGTCATGACATTCATGTACCTACCAACGACTATCAAGTTAGCTGATGCTGTAAAGAAAAACACAGGATGGAGAGAAGCAGAAGGACTGTATGCCTGTCAGGGCAATATCTGTGCTGTCTGGGGTGAGATGGTCGTGGTGGGAGGAGGTGCCCAAGATACCCATATGCGAGAATGTGAGGTTAATCTTGTGCTGCAGAAAGAATGGCACAACAGATAACATGGACCCAAGCTCCTAAATCAGAGCAGATAGCAGCATAGCCCCAAGGCTTTAATCTTTTCCAGTTTGCAGACCCCACAGCATTTTCCAGGGGCACTTCAGGCTCATTTCAAGCGGATTTAAGCCTATTGTCACGAGTCTGCCTTATCTGAGTTACCTTTCGCGGACCCCTTAAAAATAATTCACTAGTCCCACCCATGCATTCAAGGACCCCAAAGCTGAAAATCACTGCTCTATCCAGTTTAACTCATTGGCGCTGTCATCCAATCCAGCAGTGAGGTACCAAATGCAGACTTCAGGGGAAGTATTGCCATCTCTTTGCTGTCAAAAGTTGTTACTGGTGAAGATAACCCTAAACAACCTGTACTTTCCTGTAAGAAATCAGTAGCAGTTAAGCCAAGATAAAAATTCAAATGGAATCAGATAAAAAGTGGATGCTGTTACTATCTATGCATGAACAAATGGGATGCAGAAACCACAGTGTTGCCTTGACAATAAAAAACATTGGAGTTCTCTTTTTGTGGAACTTGCTAGCAGTGATGTATGGGTGATTTGTGAGAGATACTCTCCTAAACTACAAATGTACCCCCCAGGGCAGCTTTTCAAAGTAGATATTCCTAGGAAAAATTAATTAATTTTTTTTCTTGGTTTTTTGAACTTGGTAAGCTTTGAATGCTTAACAGAATTAAAATTTGGCATGGAGTTCATGAAAGATCTCTGATTATTTTGATTCTTTTAACTGATTAAATGAAGATACCAAGCTTTGAGAGCCATGTGACTGGAGCCCTGAGCCATATAAAGAGGGCAGCTCACCTGTTTCATGTGGTATAGAATAAGATGAAAGGAAAGGATGTAGCTTGAAAGCAGGATGGAGAACAGCCAGAGGTAAAGCTACTAATAGCTGGACTGTATAATTACACTTGGTAATGCTATGTGTTTTGTTAAGCTCAGATTAGCATATGATGGTCTCCAGTGTTTTGTATACTTACAGGCTGACTTTCTAACACGGCTTTAAATGGTTTAAAGGGGTTTTTCCAGTGAAAAGCTTTAAAAAATCTGATTGATTCTGAGGGACTTGGGGGGATTGTTTTCTTTTCTTTTGAGGTGGAAATATGCACATGCTCTGAATACGAGCATTAGATTGGACTCGCCATGAATTTGTGAAATCTTTGCATTCACTTTAATTCTACCCGGTGGGTGTTTCACGCCACTGGCTGGCTGCTGGGGCTGCTGCACCACCAGCCAGCCATGAACTCAGGGTATCTGAATTTGGGAGTCTTGTCCGACCCCCCTGCGACAGAGGAGGAGGTTTTCCTAAAGACCACCACTCACAGCAACTTGAATGGAGAGTCTGAAGCATCAGCAATCATCTCCCTCTATCTACCTGTTAAAATTCAAGATAGAAATCTCTTTGGGCCGGACTATCTTTGTACTTAAAGGTTGAATAGCAGCTGGCACAACAGACCCCCAGCCCTGTCTGATGCCCCCAGGCTCTGTTGTGATGTAAATAATATGAAGGACTCCTTGGGCCAGCTTCAGAGACAACTTTAATAACATGTCAGCATGAATGAATGCCAAGGGGCAGGAAGGTGGGGATGCAGAAGGAAAAGAATTGGGAGAGTACATGGAGGTTTCATATAAAGGAAGTTTGATTGCATCACACGGTGTGGGCTGAATTTCAGGCAACACAGAGTTTATAGGCCATTACTTACAGCTATCAGTTTTTGTTGTGCTCAGAGAACCCACTTAACGCTTCTGATGCTGCACCGTTATCAGAAACAGACACCCAGAGGAAAGTATCCTTCCGGTATTCAAAACTCAAGCTGTATATGCTTAGCCACAGGTATACATAGCTTAATTTTGCTACATAACAACCTTATAGGTCTAGGGTGGCTTCCAATACAAAAATATTCTCTTTACAGCGAAATTATTTTAATTCCATTTTCTTCATATACATGACCAATTCCATAAGCAGTAAAACCACAGGGACTGAAGACCCATGGCAGTGCTCAGGCATCAGATTCAGATTGCACAACCCTCTTCAAGCAAAGAGTTTAGCGCCAGCAGCAATTATACCAGTGCCTGAGAGCTCAACCCATCGGCAGGCATGGAAAGGAATAGCCTCCATGTAGTTGTGAAACTATTCTTCATCGAGTTAAACGTTTGGCCGTGTTAAGTCAAGATGAGAAACGCAGTGAGTAGCATTCCCATCTTGTCTCCCCCAAAAAGGGTTCCAAGTCTTGCCCTTCTCCTGGTGAAATACAAGACTAATAATGTGTGATTTTGATTGATAGTTGGGTGGCAATTAACCACCGTCAGGACATGACATTACTCAGCTACAATGGACTAGCCCCTAGCTGCTGCGAATCATAAGTCATTGGAGAGCCTGACCCCTATCTAGTTTAGCTTAAGTTTCCATTCAACAGGTACCATGTTGGACTTTTTTTTGTTTAAGCAAAAGCTCAGTTAATCACCTGTAGGGTCTCTATGGCCTGGTCTCATCCCGACAGCAAGGCAAAGGAAGGTATTTCTAATCGATGCCTGCCACTTTCCAGCCCTGTTTCTTGCCCCCTGCCCAAAGCAAATATTGCTTTGTGATAGCAGTTGCAAAGGCTGTAGTCTCACTGTAGGCTTCAGTGTCAGCAAGACCCTGCATCACCTCGGGGAGGGCAGCGGCATGGAGGACAAAAGCAGCACTGTTTGGGACATGGGAGGGCTCGCCGACCCCTGTGACTGCTTCCCTTTGGGAGGCAGCCCTTCCACTCAGCCAGTTCCCTTTTCCTTGCTCATCAGGCCTCTCAGACTATAAAAGCCCTAATCAAAATGAAACATGCATATCGTATATATCAAGGAAGAGGCTCAACCGCTGGCAAAAAAAAAAAAGTGTGAAATTACAGTATCGGTGTGAGAGGGAGAGATATGAGCCCTCATTCCCCAGGAGAGAATTTGAAAGTGCATAATTTTTTCCATTCACAAGTGGTGTTTAAGGGGCAGCTTTTGGAAGCTGAGAGGAAGACCCAGAAGAAAAACAGCACTTACAAGTGGAGCGAGCATTTCTGCCCTAAATATTTGGGATCCTTTTTTGATACAGCAGCTTGGTTTGGCATGGGAAGATGTGCATGTACAGCCCTGATGAACAGGTGTGGTTCCTAATGTGTTCTTTTGCCCACAGCTAATGCTTTATCCAGCCTTTCTGAAGACCGAAGACCGAACAGCAAGTTATTTAGGGGTCTCAAAAAAAAAAAAAAAAAAAGAAAGAAAGAAAGACTAGGGTACCACTTTTTGGCTGGCTTTCCTCTTCACGGAGGAATTTAGCCATCCTGGGTACAGAGGAGACTTGCCTGTGTCGGGTCTGGCTGTGGTAGGGGATACCAGTCTCTCACACTCATGAAAATCTAATTCATTTTTAAAGAGCGCTTTAATATAGCATAACAATATTACCACACATCTTGCTCAAGCAAAGAATTTTTCCAATCTACATTCAGCGCCAGATAGAGTGACTATAAAATGAGTTACTGTACCTTAAATTTCTGCCTTGGCTATAGTGGCAGGAAGCTAATTAGACAAACTCTGACCATGTCTTCGGGACCCAAATCCACATTATTTGGACACACAAGGATTACCAGCTTCTTCTAGAGGGAGTTGGACTTAAAGGATGAAATAACAGGTAAAGGACTGGAGAACGATGGCCACTGTGGGGCCCAAACCAGTAAAGCAGCAGCATTTAAACTCTTTTCCAGCTAAACTTTAACACCTCACAATGTGGCCAAAATATGTTAGAAGCATGTCTGCAGCATGAACACTGGGCTCAGACCACATGTAAAACTAAGCTCTAAACACAGTTTGACTTTTCCAGGTTATTCTTAAATTCTAAAGGCCAGCGTATTGGAGCCAACTGCACCCACTAATCCTGATGGAGCAGCAGACCATACATTTCATAGCCCGCAAAGCTACTGACCTTCTTGACTCTGGCAAGCTTTGCTGGGGGGTGATAGACCTGGACCTATCAGGGCTCAGCAGGCCAGGGAACAATGGTTTCAAACCTGGGCTTCACTTCAGCCATCAGAAGCAAAAATCTCTGGTCAGGCACGAGTGTTTTCTGATGCCTCTTTAGCAAGCATCTGAGCTTCTGGGAAATTACTCTTGAGAACTCCTGTCGTCTTCTAAAAAAAAAGTCACCTGTTCCTTATCAGAAGTTGGGCTGCAAACTGTGCCCAGATATTATATTGTCCCCTTTTCTGGTATTCCTACCCCTACATGGTCAAATCCAAACATTTCAGGTATCACTAAGTATCAAACAGGGAGAAGGGCGAGGTTAGTATAAAATTCAGTTGCAGGTTGAAACACCCTTTCTGAAAGAGATGAGCAAACTTCAAAAGGTAAAACACCCAAAATAATGGCTGCATCCCTATGAGCTGCATAGTCCTTCCTTTCTCTTAGGTTAAGCTCAGCCAAAAAAAGGGGCACAGCACTCAGAAAGGAGCTGGGCCAAGGGATCTCACTGCTACTATTTGGTGTGTATTCTTTGGATTGCTATAGCACTCAGGGAACTCAAATGGGGATTAGTGTCCCATTGAACTAGGCACTATAAACCACAAAGACAGTTCCCTGCCCCTGAGAGCTAATCTTTGGCCATTTCTCGGCAGCGTCTGGCTAGAGCAGGACATAAGGAAGTGTATTAGGGTGTACTGCACGGGCTGCATTTAATCTTATTTCTATAACCCATGTCCTTCCTTAACCTACTGCCTCACTCCTGTTTTTTAACCTAACTCATCACCTCAGTCTAAATTTAGTTTGTGAGCTTCTTGGACAAAAGCCTTTGTGTCTTTTCATTTGTTCTGGTTTTTTTCATTTTGCATGGTTTTGAGCCACAAAAAATAATATATATTATTGAAAACATGAAACGAAATAAATTCCTTCCCTCTCTAAGAAAAATTGGATATGGTATATTTACATGTGCATCTTGAAGTGTTGTGATTTCATACCTCTATAGAGCCTAATGTAATCCTGTGGATCAATGAGCAACACAACTGGTATGGCAATATAAACAAAGAAGTCTGGTCAACATGTATATATGCACCAAGTACTTCTCCAGATGATATGCAGACAAAGGAGATATATCTGCAAAATAATTCCTACTGGTTAAATACAAAAAAAGCTGCTGGTATACTGCATTGAGATTGATAAATTGGATTTGCAGGTCCCCATAAAGATAAAGGAATGTGACAAAGTCAGGGCAATACAGTCTTGGCATCTCTAGGACCTGGAATGAAACGTGGGCATTCTCCCACCTCTACAGTCATTCTTTCCAGGCCAGCCTCATGCCTGCAGCATCCCCTTCCCCTGCCTGCAGCCACAGCAGCTTCAGTTGCATCAAGGGACCATTTCTTGGAAAAGGAGGACGTTGGAGCATTGACAGTTTCTAACCTTTCCTAGGGAAAAGGAACTACCTGGACAGAAGAGTCTGTAAGCCAATAGTTAGAGTAGTGCAGTAGGGTGCAACAGCTCTGCCACCAGCCAGCCAGCCCGAAGCTTATGTAACCCGTTCGTGCCCTAGAAGAGGGGGGAAAAAAAAGAAGAGAGATTTCTTTAAAAGACTGTACTGAAGAGCTATAAACAACATGGAATGTTAGTTTACGTGGAGTAGCAAGGGTCCAGGCAGTGTGAGGGTACAGGCAGAGTAACAGTGCAATTCACTTCTGTTTCACCTCCAGGCCACACAGATCGGCCCGACTGTCAGCTTTAAACACGGCGACTCTTTCTGCAGCCTTGCAAACCTCAAACTTACTCTGCCCAAGACAGCAGAGTGGGTAATAAAGAAAGTCTCCAAAGAAGCAAAGGGCTCCCTCAAATATCGTCCTGATTCTTTCCACGAGCAGCAGAGAAAGGGGGGGATCAAAGCTTTTGGAGGCGCATCTGCAAGCAAGCGAAAGCGTGCAAACTTTGTGAGCGTGAAGCTTTCCCCGGCCCAGAGCGCCGCATGCCTGGGGAGGTGCGGGGCGGGGGGAGCCCCTTCACAGCTCGGCAGTCAAGGCTGAGAGCTATTTGGATTAGATGAGGAATTTCAAGTGGAAACCATCTGAATGCGTGTGCGCGCCTGTGTGAAGTTGAACTGTGTTTAAAGAAAACAAATGGCTTCTTAAGGTACCTCCACAAGGTCCGGTTCTAAAAGGGGCACAAGTAAGCCTCGTTTTTCCTGCCGTTGCAAACTTAAATTGGATCGTGTGGGGTTTTTTTTCTGTTCTGAAAGCGAGGAATCAGGAAAAACCTATGACAGCAACAGTATGAATAAATTGGCAAGATTTGCTGTAAATAGCTTTGATGCTAAACAAAAATAAAACCAAAAAAAAATCATATTGCAGCCATTTTAAGATTTCAGCTTCCTTCTTCACCCCTGCCACTAAGCAGGCTTCCTCAACATGTGACAAGAAGAATTCAGAGGGATGCTTGCCAAGTGTTTTCTGACCCAAATCCTAGAGGTATCCTCCATCTGCAGCAACAGACAGCTCGCTGTGGTCTGTCATTACCTTCTGTTTGGTTTTCAACACCAGCTACCCTAGTTAATGAAAGAAGACGCAACCACTGAAGACAATGAACAGACAAACATTAGCAGCATTTCTGGGAAGCCTTGAGGAAGACTTCACTACTCTTGAATAGGCCAGAATACAGAACAAGAATGACCGAGGCATGCATGCACAAGAGCATTGCTTTAGTGAACTAGGTAAGCTCAGCTATTAGGGAAAACAGGCTGTACTAAAGCCTGGCGGAGAGGATTTAAGGACAAGAGATGAAGGGCAGAGCTAAGCGTTCTGTTTCTGTCACAGCACCACACCTACCTACTCGGCCTCTATCTGCAGGCAATAAATTTCATAGCCTGAAAAAGCAAAGCAGTCAGAAATATTTTTCATATAGGACTGAGACCCAGCCCCACATCCATAATATTCTTCCATGTAAATGTTTGCACGCGGCGCTTCACATCTAAGGTTTGTAGCCATGCATGGTATTTAGCCAAATGCCATTCCCCTAAAGGGCAGCATATTTTTGTTCTTATAATCTTGCATGGAAATTGAAATGGACATATTTTAACATGGGAAAAGTAAACACGTTTCCCCTCAGCTAGGCGCTGCTGCATCACTCTGCCGCTGATGACGGTGGCCTGAGATTTTTCTCTACACATTCCTGACCGAGATTCAGAAACCACCAAGGAAGAAACTTCCCCGCAGAAAATGAAACCCCTCAATTTGACCTAGGCACTGGGCTGGGGATTGGATCTACTTAGGCAGACAATATAGGCAGCCCTGGCCTCATCAGCAAAGCTCTGTCATTTCGTTCTTCATCAAACCTCCCTATTTGATGTAACAAACTCCCATTTACCTACCACGTAAACATGCTGTACTTAAAATGCTTCTTTGATAAACCATTCTCCCCTTTGAGCATCCATTAGGCCCAACATGAATCGAGCCTAAAAAGCTACTTAAAGCTTTGGGAGAATTCTTTGGATTTCCAGCTTCACATTTCAGTTACTGCGATGTTTGCATTAAGATGCTTGTCTGAGTTCTGCCCTGCAGGATTTGGAAAAAGAAAAATGTTCCTTTTGTACTGAACAAAACCGGTAGGTATTTAGCTATTTTTCCTGTATTATGACAGTACCATCTGGCATTCATCTGCCGGGTACCTCAGGAGAATGTCCCCTTCCTACTTGCCTGTATGATGCCGGCCAAAATGAGAGTACACCAAAGGTTAACTTCCTGTAATACGGTCTCCTGGCTTATCTTGAGTGAGACAATAGTTCCTTTATATTCTTAACTTTGTATTTCACATGTTCTCCTGCCTGCCTGGAAAACCGGGTCATAAGAGATTCTTAGGGGTCAGACACCTCCTAATGCGAAGCCGGGGATAATGCTAGCAAAGTTAGTAACAACAATCCATAAGGCCAGTTGGCAATGCACTTAGAGAAGGAAATATGAAATAGAAATGGAAATTTGCCCAGTTAGATTTGTTCTGTTCCACCGAAACGCTTTGTACAGTGGAAGCATAAACAAACCACTGCTCTTAGAAGTCATGGTTCACCTGCTGACACAAAAACTCATGTCCGTCAACCAGTGTGAGAGAGGCCAAGGGGACTATCTGTTTGGGTTTCTCTTCTGGTCTCAGCCTAATTTATCTTGTCAGTTCCAAGATCTCTGTTCCTTTCTCGAAAGCAACAATAAAGGAAGTTTGGCTTAGCCATGCCCTCCGATTATTTGATTATTTTTAAGCAAACAAACAAGAACTTAGCATGGACCAGTTCAGACTGACTAGCTCAGCTGCTGAGTAACGTCTTAAAGCTATTTTCACCCTAGCCCTTTCCTCAAACAGCAGTTCCTTCATCCCTTTCAGGATATATACTTTAATACTCCCAACCTGCTTCTTGCAAACAGCCTTTTCAAGAGAAACAAGCCAGTCTCGAGCAATTAAGACCTATAGATCTCCCTTCACTTCCTTCAAAGCCATTGTGGAGGTGCAGCTGAAATCCATTAAATTCAATTGAGCCCAAATGGCCCATAAGTCATATGGAAACTTCCTCTGGGCTTTTAACAAAGAGCCTTGCTTTAAATTCCAAATTACAAACAAATTCAGTCTGTTCAGCTTTCACATAAAACATAAAAATTAAAGAAAACATACAGAGGAAAAGTTGCATCAAATCACAGGGAGCATTATAAGAAAGTACAACCAGTTGCTCTTGTTCTGAAGTTACATTCTTCAGTTAGAAACGTCGTATTAAGTCACAGCAATATTTTCTTTAGCCTGGACTGGAAGCATGCTTTATTCAGTGTATCACAAAGTAAAACTGGTGGCATTCACCACCCCATTCTCTCTGACTTTTCCCCACAATGGCTAAAAAGAATATATATTTACATATATACACATAATATGATGTGTATATATATATATAATGTGTATATATGTATAATTATATGATATCACATATAGCTACCAGAATAAGCTCAGGTTCACATATAATAAGTCAATAATAAACATTTATATACTATATGTACTTAACATTAAGTATTGCATTATTGTGGGTCAGGTTTTTATCAAGTTGACAAATTTATTAATGTGGCTTTAAATTGGAACTCTCAATCTGTCTAAGATTAGGGATTAATATATGGACTGCAAGATCGTAAGTCAGCTGAACACTGAAAAGATCCAGGCAGATACTGAACTTGAAAATTATACAGTAAAATTGTTCCATAATACATCTTTATTCAGACCCCCCATGGGACTGGCATGCTGTAAAAGCCTTAAAAAAGCCTCTACTTGAGGGTTAATTTCACCCTAAGGGCTCTGAGAATAACTGGAGGCCCAGATCTTTATGACTTTGTATCAGTTAATGTTTTTTACACTCTTTTTAATAAGAACTTGATGAAAAATATCCTGCTCTACCTATTCTATTTGGTACCCAAGTAACAAGTCATTAGCAGTATTTTTAATCATTTTTAAAAGTGCTGTGGAGTAATATTTTCTAAAGACAATGGCTCTGAGGGGCAGACACACACATGCATTCCCAAGGCACGTGAAATTGAATCAAAAAGTAGCAGGCATCCTTCGTGGCTAATCAGGACCCGGCCGAGCACCGCTCCAAGCCGTACGGGCTTGGCGGCTGATTCCTGTGCAGATCCAATGCCTTTGCCGTGGTGGGGCAACATCGCTCGGATGCAGAGGGAGCAGGGTACCACCACCTGCTGATGGACTGCGCGCCACCGCTGTAGCGCCGTCAGGGCTCTGGGCCACCAAGCTATACCAAACCGCAGTGACTGAGGCACAGACTTTGCCTCCTTCTCATGCCCCTGTGGCAGAGGCAGCAAATCCTTTCAGCTGGCTTTGTACAAACCCGTTGGCAAGGGGACAGTTTAGGTTATTGCAATGAAACAAGCAGCGGTTTCTCTCATCCTTACTCCTTCTCCCCTCCCTCCCCCAGCCCCTTCTCCTAAACGTGTCTGCTTGCTGCTCCCTCTGTACCAGCCCAGAGCCGCTTCAACTCACCGAGCAGGCAGAAGAACAAGTCAGCAAAGGCAAATACTTTAACAGAGCCTTGTACAAGAAGCAAGAAGGATGGCAGTGCAAAGGACGTCGGACTGTGAAACCAGGAGCAGAAAGAGAAGCAGGACTGAGCTGCAGCAACAGTGAGTGATCTGCTTCGTGGACTCACACCCTGGAAGACATCAGTTTTGTTAAAATAGCAAAAGGAAACGACAGCTGAAATGTGTTAGCCTGCATCTAAGCCAAAAAAAAAAAAAAAAAAAAAAAAAAAGATGAGGTCAGCATAGCATATTAACAGCTTGACTCTCACCCCACTCTTTTCTCAATATCTCCAAAAATTCATTGGTGTTTAGACCTCGCTCCTGGGACAGTGCTAACAGAGACTACAGAACTTCTAAGTCTGTGACTGATGTCTTGGAATATTAAACAGACAACTAATTTCACAACAATGAATGAAGTAACACCAATTGGGAAAGTTGGGGGGAACTAGAAGGAAAAAAAGGATGCTGAAATACCTGTTTGGAAGAAGTGTTTTCTCTGGCTGGTTGGTTGGTTGGTTGGGTTTGTTTAATTGTCCCGAATGGCAGCCACCATGGGAACACCATAAATTGGAAGAAGTGTAGGTGGGACATGTTGGCTTTCAAGTAAGAGGGATAAGGAGAGGGGAATTGCTCTCTCTCCTCTGGTTCCCCACTGCCAGGCAACAGGGAATTAAGTCTGCCTGAGAAACCAAGTACGCTGAAATCACCCCTTCTGGTGGATAAAAGTTATCTGAGGACAAATTCATCCCCACAACTATAATACAGTTACCCGAAGCTTCGCAATCCTGAAAATGGCAAGAATTAAAGTAATAATAAAATCCCTCTAAAAACACAAGCCAGTATTCTAGCCCTGTGGAAGGAAATAACTCCAGTATAATTCCGTTGATGTCATTTAAGGGGAGGGATGAGGAGATGAGGGATCTCGGGGTGAGTCTGCGGCGTTCGACACACTGATGGCAACAAACACAACAACGTCTGTGGAGCCTGCCTCAAGCCTGGCTCTGACCCAATTTGTCTTGGGCCAACCCAAATACAGAAAAACACTGGCACCGGTCACTGTCAGGATACTTTTGTTTACAAGCTAACTTCTGAGTGCTTTTCAAAGCACTATTTTTGGGTTGTTTTTTTTTTTTTCCTGAGCAAAAGCCTTAACTTCTAATTTGAAAGGAGACTTAAAAGTGGTTGTGATTCATGGGGATTTATGGACATTTCCCAGGAAGTTTCAAAAGCCTGGACTTTCTTCCCACAACTCCCAGGAAATGCAATTTAGAGTCTCCCACAGGTCGTTACTTCAGCATGTTCGGACTGGCGGTGCGGGGCAGTCACCCAGCAGCCTCCATCCCAGCGCCTGTGAGGGGCAGGACCCCTATGGATGCTAGCCGAGGCTGCACCCAAAACTGGGGGACTTGTATGAAAACCATTCTCCAGTGAAGACACAACCAGCGTTAACTTGGACAAGTTACATGTCATTTCCTTTTCTGTATATTGCTAGTTTATAGAGAAACAGCATAGTATGGGCACCTAAGAACGATTTTGCATTAATCCAGATTTAGCCACTGAGATTTTCAGCTCCGACTGGTCACAGCAAGTAACGTGCTGGAAAGCCCTGGGTGAGGCTTTCTCCCTCACCTCCCTCACGTAGGACTCATTTCCAGGAGCTCTTTAAATGTCAGTCCTTGAGCAATGGGTTTAATACATGAGAGCCGGGTGCCTTGCACAATTTGAAGGGAGACCTTCCGCATTTTGCTTTCCAGCTGTTTTTACTGTTCTGTTCACCCTGAACGTTGCCTTCAGTGATAAAGCTAAAAAACCCCACCCTTGCTCGTTATCCTGACAATATTTAATCCTGACAGTGAGCTCGGTATACTTCATGAAATACGCAACCTTGTGACTAATGAGGTATTTGCACGTAAGGGCCACATACAGTAAATTGCAGGGCAATAAAAGTAAAGGAAAACCATGAACTGATCAGCCAGCTGTTAAAACGATGCAAAACGTGTCTTTTTAAATGTATTGTGTTATATCCAGATGCTGACTAGAACTCAATCCTGGCTCCTTCAGTAAAGCTTCCCCTTAAAAAAACTATAGGTCTCCCTTTCTGTTATTACACGCTAGCTCCCTACTTTTCAAACACTGATGAAAAGTTCACCTATCTAGTGCCTCCCTGCTTTCCTCTCATCATGTAAGGAGAGTACTATTTTGATTTTATGTGTGTGATTGCATCCGCTCCAGTGCTAAGCATCCTATCAGCATATGACCAAATAGCAAAGCTGACATTTTTGCCATGATTATCCACGAAATGTGTTTCCTACCTCTGATTTACAAGAGCCCTATTCATGAGAAATGATTAATAGCTCACTAGCGCTGCCAAAAAGCACATAAATCTAGACATCCTCTATGCTCCTGACATGCCGCTCATCGCGTAGATATGTTCAGATCTCTCTCTCCCTCTCTCCCGCTTATCTATGTCTGATCCCCAATGAGCATATGCTTGTGCTGATTAGGCAATACAGTTGCTGACTGGGACAATCTTAGGCTTATATTACTGATGGCACCCAATTAGAGGTTGCAGAAAGCAGTGTCCTTCCAGGCTCGTACTAGACAAGCATGATTAAGTGTTAAATGCCTTCTAAATTAACAGGCAACACTACCCATGTGTCTGTTACAACTTATCAGGGTAAGAAACCAGCTCCATTGCCAAGTTTTCTCTGTTCGCAGTTAGTCTCCCAGGCCGTAGACTAATAGAGCTGAGAGGAGGGCAAGCTGCATACGAGCGTGCACCTGACTCAGCTGATGCTTAACTTATTCAACAAGGTTTCATAGACTTAGTACTAAACATTCCTCTAAGTGCCCCACTCAGATGTGACAGATTTAAACAAGCACTGTCTGAACCACAATATCGTCCTCCATCCCCTCACCACCTCGCCACCCTGGTCTAGCAAAAGCTATTTCGCAGTTCTTGAGCATCCTTCTTCTGAAGATCCTAGAGTGACTTGCAATTATTCAAGAATGGATCATACCATGCCTACCCATTCTACTCCATAATTTCAATGGGGCTGCTGGCACAGCAAGACACACCAAAAAAAGCAGCTCTTGTTGTGCCTAGTATGTGAAGAGAATATCAAGGTTGCAATGCTTTCCCTGCATGTACTCAGTATGACACAAGCCTTTAATTGTACAATCATGTTCTACTCTACAAATAATGCAGGGTACAACACGCCTGTTCCTTGCTGACTTTGATGCAGACAGGTTATAGCTTGCAACTGTTTTTCATTCCTGCATTCACGATGCTCACTGTTGTTACAATATGGTGCCTTTTTCATCTAAGATACTACCACCAGACCTCAGAATCACGCACAGCTCCCACTGATTTCTCTGGAAAACCCAGCTATTACCCCAGCTGTAATAAAAAAACCCAATATTGTTATTAATAAAATAATTATAAAAGAACACTTTTTTCTCTAGGTGTGTTTTGATAATACTCTTGGCACTCATGTTCTGCTTGGGTTTTTTTTTCTTTTGTAATTTCCTTGTGATTAATGACTGGTCCAAGTTTACAAGCAGCTATCAACTTCTGAGTGCACCCACCCAGAATTTTGCCGGACCACGCAATTTCAACAGATCCTGTTTGCAGCTGAGTTATTGGGCTTTATGACAGCACAAACTACTTCTCAGGTAAGTACCTGGAAAGAATTGCACCAATGTGAAGGGATATCTTGCCTAGTTGGAGAGTCTTTAGAAGTGTAAATACTGCTCCATTCTCCACCAGGAGAGCCTCCTCAAGCCACCTGGTACTTTTGCTGAGGAACAGGTATGCTTTCTTTAAAGCAGTGCTCAACTGTTTCTCTGAAGAGTGGCCTATATAATTTTCATTTCTGTGCCAAGGATAAGAAAGTTATTAGTGTTGCTTCTCTGGCCGCTGTGTCACAAATTCTTTCAGCTGCAGAATATTTCATTACTGTTTCCTTCCATGACCTGATGTCCAGATATGTACCCTCCACAGCTGTATGGGCGGCGCTAGCCATGGGCTACATCCATGAGAAAGAAGAAGCCGATGATAGGAACAGGTGTTCGCTGTGGTTGTATTTTGTGCAATGCTGTTTGCAAACTATATAATCACACCAAGTAAAAAAATCAAACGGTAGCAGCCACTTCCATTGCTCAGCATGCCCAAGCCTCCCTGGACGGACAGTGAGTCAGAAACCCCAAAGGGCCTTGACTCTCCGCTCACTCCTGAGCCGTGCTCACAGTTTCTTACCTGACATGTTTCTTCTGCTGGATTTGGAACCAGTCTCTCAGACCGCACAGCCCAGTTCCGCTCAGCTTTTGCTTTGCCTGATTACTGCCTTCCTGCAAGCAGCTAAAAGCGCGCTTAAATATTCCTATCATTTAGCCTGAAGGAAAGCTGTTTAGCACATTTAACATCTTTACCCAGATCTGAGACTTTCTACAGATGCAAGAACCATCTGATGGCAGCCACTAACACCTTTCTGTATAAAAAATATATTTCTAAAAGAACAGCTACATGGAAAGTAAATAGAGAATTCTTCCATAAAACACAACTTGCTGCCCCAAGTGCAAAAGGAGATTTTTTTAAAATGCTAAATTTCAAATAATGAATGATATTTTTTCACTCTCATTTCTGTGATGTGTGCAAAGAAGAGCAGTTAGGAGGTGGTAATTTTACCATCTTCCAAATGGCAGAATCAAGGCAAATGGAAACTGTTATGAAGCCCTTATCTACTGGGTGTCTACCCACCTCTCAGCTTTCCAGATAATGCCAAACCTTTGTTTTCCTTCAGGACTTGTGCTGAATGACCTGGAATTGGATAGACCACACACAAAAAGACCCATCCCAAAAAACCTTCCGTGTATTTTTACCAGTCCGTACCTTTTCTCGGCCATTTCACTGGGAGCACACCACACCAACTTCTCTGACGTAACACCCCTTAGTGGCCCACATAGGAAACATTATCTATCGGGGTTGGCTGCACTATCTAATTAGAGATCTCCCGACAGCTCATCTTCACTAAGTTTCATAATTACACGTCTCCGAGCGTCAGCAATCCTCACTCAGCAGTTCCATGGGAGCTTTCCCGGTAGATACCGTTTATCATATTTATTTTACTTTCATTCTTATTTCACCATCTGCGGTATTCAGAACAGTTTTCAGATACCCTTTTTTCCACAAGAGATGTTGCTTGTTGCTTTGGAAACTCATATTGAAAGAAGTGCAGAGAGGAATAAATGACATTTGGGGTATTTCATTACAGCTATAACCTCAAAGGCAGGAGGAAAAGAGAGATAGAAGTTTAAAATAACTTTCATTCCTCTTGTCCACAAAAGCATACTGTCAAATTACATATTTGTGTTCTGGCAGTAGATGATATATTTACAAGGGCTCTTCTCCTTGTCTCCTTTTGTATAACAAAATGCTCTTACACAAGGTTCAGGCTATTTCAAGGATTGTTCAACACTGGCTTATTCTATGGCTAACAAATGTGTGATTTAACCAAGGAATGCCCAGAAGAAGTAAGTGTAGGAATCAACACTCAACTTGACCTTATACTGCTTCAGCAGGTGTTGTGCTTTCACAGACACAAATACAACCAGAACAACTCTCACGGGGGAAAAAAAAAAGGAAGGAAATTACTTTCATGGATCATTTGCCCTAACTTTCCAAACTTGGTTCCTATTTATTTATGAAAAGAAGTACAAAACAGTATCTGAATTCAAATTACTGACACAGAAAACCTAGATACACTGAAGTTTCATATGGCACTGTGCATGTTCTGGGTGCTATTTTGGTCATTCTTAAGTCAAAAGAGCAATCTCTCTACTTGGAGTTCATGATGCCGTTTTGGCAATAAAGCGTCTAATGGATACCCGTAACCAGTAAGACTTGAAATGTAAGAAGCAACTTTCTCTACCACTGCTCATTTTTCAAGAGCATGTGTTTAAACCTCAAACACTTAATGAGAGCAGTGTATACTCCCATCTGCTTGGCATATCTAAATGATACCAAATAAATCTTGTCATGCTTTCAGAGAATTTTATCATTAAATATTTTGCACACGTCATCTTGACCCTTATGCAGCTTGATGAAAAAAAAAATCCACACTGAGCAACATTAAAGTTTTTCCTAAGCTACAAGAGCCTTACATGACCTAAGCTCTATTTTCTTTACTTAAACAAACCAAACCAACCAACCAACCAAACAAACAAACCGAAAACCCAAACCTTGAGCTTTCTGAGTAAATTAATCCTAATTAAGTAAGGAAAGTAAAAGTTAGGTGGTTCTCTGTCAGCAGAATCAAAGTGCATTCCATTATTTAGCTAATACGAGCAATTTTGTTAAACAAACTATACCTTTGTTCTGTAAATTTTGGAAGTTAGGCTTTGGACAGATGTTCCCTGCTGGATGCAGACATGCCAGGGGAAGGTTATAGCCCCAGCTGTTGACCATCACTTCTTTGCAGGGGTTACTGCTCCCTCACATTTGTTGGCAGAGCTTGCTTACAGAAACACTCCCCTGGCCACTTGAAGTTGAAGTGAGTGGCGTTTCTCTTTAGACAGTCCAAGCTAACTAGCACAGCTGCTGGAAGAGTTCGTGTCTGTCTGTACCCTTAAACTTCCAGCGTTCACAAGACTGCAAGTTTTCACAACTTCTTGTCAGGGCAGAAGCTTTTCTCACCTTTTCGTGTAGCACCAGAGATCGAATATCAAATACCACCCTTGAATATTTAGCCTCAAACGCCTCCTAATTAAACACTGACAATAGTGTTAAATGTGCTGGTGTTTCTACGGTCCTGTTTCAACTCTGTAACTTTCTGCTTTGATAAGCTTTCAAATCACTTTTCTACCAAGCTCATGGTCTTAGAAACAACAAGCAAAATCCATGTTACTTCGCTGTGCAAGGGCATCCTCCAGACCTGTGTGACACATCTGAGGACACAACAGGCACCAAATGTAGCTCTGATTTTGGGAGGCACCAGGCTATGGGCGGAATGCAGTACTTCAGACATGCTGTGATGCTCTAGACAAGCTCCTCACCTCTCCCTGATATTTTCCCACCTGCAAAATAGTGAAACTTTTGCAGAGTGCTTTGAAATCTGAATGAAAAGTGCTATGTGTTTGTGTATGATAATTGTTATTAAGAATACAGATCCACTACTCCTTGGCAAGTTAAAAAAAAAAGCATCATACAAATATTTCATCAACAGATAATTAGTATTGGTATATGAATGGTTATGACTATAGAATAATGCAAGGTTTATTTTCTCACTCTTTTATAAGTAATATGTATCTGTGAGTAAATTCCAATATATCTCCAATTAAGGGATGTATTGACTTCATAAGTGGTTTTTTGAGAGAGTTTTTCTGTTTTTTCTCCTGGCAGGATATTGATTGAGCTGCCTAAAATGTCATTCACAGCAGGCTATTTATGTGATGACGTTTCTATCCCAGCGAAATTGCTATGTCTAACACCTTTTTCCCCTCCAAGGAAAAATATTATTTTGCAGACAAAACAGGAAGTTATCCAAGGGTTTAAGAAAAGAATTTGCTGTTTCTTTCCTTCAGTGTAGAATTACTTTATTTTCATGCATTTGTCTACCTCCTCTACTGCTTGAGCTACAGATAATACCAAGTCGAAAATTATAGGCCAAAAATCATATTAAAAGAACATTACAGATACAAAGTCAATCACTCAAAACTTACAACCTTCCCAGATTTCCCAGACAATTGCATTTCAGGGCCCTTGGCGTACACGTTGCATACAGGATTATGGATGACATGACTATTTTTTCCTAAAGCCATTTCCTCGTTCAGAGGACAGACTAGATGCTAATTATTAAACATATTAATGTTCATTATTTTTTTTTAATTCTTACTGCTCTCCATGAGGCACCAGATCTTATTTACTGATCAAGACTTGCTACGAAGACAGGATTATGAATGTCTGTTGACTCTTCTGTCATGCCATCCTTGTACTACTTGAGTGCTTTGCAAGCAAGAAATCACCCATGTGATTTTGTGAATGGAATGAGCTTCCCCTCATCTCCATAGGTCAAAAGATCATATGATTATAACCTGGAAAATAGTAGTTATTAAGTAGCTTCAGTTAAATCTCCACAATTAATTTACTTTCCACCACATCCCTTCTACGTTTTAACAGTTCTTGAGTTCTTCTTGCATGTGCGCTAGGACATTTGTAAAGCCTGGACTCTGCTAACATTGGGACATGTTGTTTCTACCTCCCAATTATTGAATTCTTTCTCCAAATCATTGGAGCTTCTCAACAAAACGGATAGACACATTTATTTTTAAGACAAGCAAAAAAGCAACACATTTCTCTTAAACTTGTTCTCAGGAAAAAAAAAAAGAGCAGCCATTTTTTTCTGAAGCTTTAGATATTGAGCCAGATGCAGTCTCCCAGTCTGTACATTTTCAGACCAAATATTATACATTTGACAAATTTATAAGCAACTGAAAACAGGGTCTTGTGATGAAAAGTGTCAAGCAAGCTTAACTATAGGTGGCATTCACAGCTTTGCCTATAATTAATGTCTCCTGTGAGGAGCTGCCCGGTAATCCAGATGAGGAAGGCAGCGCAACGACTCTCTGCATACCTACACAAAAGAGCAAGACTGCATTAAGAGGTCTCATTCGTTCCTCTGATGATCTGAAACAAACAGGCATCAAGTGATTTATACCATGTAATCAGCATTCACAACCTCAGCAGAGTACCTGAATACAGCACAGAAGCACAAATGAGCATCTAAACCCCCTTCTTGACATTCCTACATATGAACCAGTAAGTCGGTGAATGCTAAAGAAGCCAGAAAGGAAAACTTCACTTGAAAACAAACCACTTCTAGCTAGCTCAGAAAGAAAGACGTGACTTTGACCCAGCCAGTTTTTGCCCTGGTGAGTCATGGCTAGATCTGTCCTGATACGGCCAACAGTGATTACCACACACTTCTCATGGTTGACACTATTCCATAGAGGAAAAGACAAGAAAGGAAAAGGCCCTGTCCCTAATAAATTTGGCTCTGTGTCACTGTACAGAGCACCTTAAAATGTGACTGATGGCTGCATTCCTCTTTGTCTTACCCCACTAACGTTTCTAAAGCCAGCTTTTCTCCAGCTTGGCTCTTATGTGTGTGTCTATGGGCTACATGAGTAAATCATTGCTCTATCACAGCTCATTTACTCAACATACTACAACGTATTGTAGTCTCATAAAGGGCTAAGAAATCCTTGATGATTTGAAACTCCATAGTATACTACTGCACTTAGCAGAATCACTGAATAATAGTAAAATAAAATCTGTCGTTAGCTGAATAATTGTTTTCTTTTCCCCCATGGAAGTGAAAGGAAGCATATAAACAGTTCGTGTCTTTTTATGGAAATGAAGACCAACACATTCAACTAGCTAGGGGGTGGTTTCCCCCTTTTTTAAATCAGAAAAATATTTTTTAGCACTTATTTATGTTTTCAAAACGTCTTGACATCTGTTCTTAAAAAGCACAATGAAAGGCATACTTTTAACTGCAAACACTGATAAAATACGGTAATGCTCTGTTTTTCCCTGCTGCAGAACTGCCAAGTAATAAGGATTTGCATGACTAAGCTTCTATTACGCTGACATATGCAAAACTGAGGAGCAATCATTCTTTCTGGTTTGATAATGCTTAGAAGGGAAACACTCCTTTTACTCACCTCTAGGACATGTTGGGCCTCAGATGATATCATTCAACCAAATCAATTTTTAAATGGACGTTTCAATGTTGAGTTCTCTTAAGCAGAGACACTTGGATAGCAACCTTGGTATGTGAGCTAAAGGTCACTAGGGATTTGAGTAACACTTGCAAACATACAGTATTTCATTTGACGTGTCTCTACGCAGAAACCACCACCCCATTCAGAATCCACTTCTTTGAACCTAAATAAATGTTTAAATAAGCTTCTTGAAGCACCTTTGCCAAACTCCCAAATCTGTGATCAATATGTCTAATTAAAATAATATCCAGCTAAAGGATAAAAATGTTAATAAATATTTTCGAAATTGGGTGCTTAAGGTTATTTTCACACCAGTATCTACCACTGGCCAACCTTCCTCTGGGAGCAGCATCTGCGGGTCCAATTGACTTGAAACAACTGGCAGGTGCTCAGCTGCCCAGAAGAGTATGATTTATAGGCCTAATGTTAGGCACAAATTTTAAAACATTGCCCTCCTTCAGAATTAAAGTTCTCCATATTTACTCGGTATCTTCCATTGTACTGCACAGCATATCATAACTTAGATTTCAACATAGATCACAACAAAATCTAAATAAAATGTAATTCTGGGCTAAGATCGTCAGGGGTAATGAGGCATTGTTTCCTTTCCAGACACCTAATCCATAAGACAACTTACAGCATGCATCTACTTGAATGGCCATAAATTCAGAGGTGTGTATCTCCAACCTACCTAGAACATCTAGACATACAAAATAAGACATATCCTTATAATTTCTAATAAAAAAGGACAGTATATTTTTAAAGATAAAATTTTCAGTTGTAAAATGTTTGGAAGCTGGCTACCAGAGTACAACTATTATCTCTTATTATAACCTCATGTAATCTCCCAGATAGGGTGAATAGCCTGTGGAAGTCTGTATGAAAGAAGCGTTTCCAGGGAAAGCATAGGATGCCCACATTTGTAAAGATGCAGGAAGAGAGCTGGTTTTCAACACACATCAATCTCCACCTCTTGTGAGGAATTAAATGGACTTTGGATGGCGAACCCAGCTCGGCTGGCTATTATGACTGTTGACAAAAAGATCCTGAAAGTTACTGGAACTATAATTAAAGCGTGGGAGTGAGAGGGAGAGGCCACTGCCGCACAGCCCAAATGCATCGCTGGTGCCATCGCAACTTTGACATCTGATTGCCGCATTCTGGATAAACTTTCATTAATGGTAATCACCAGCAGCCATTTTCAGCTTAGTTTTGTACGTAATGAGGCTTAAATGATTGCGCTATCTGCCTCTTTCCATCTGTTTACCTCTTACCGCTCCCTCCCTCTCCCCCAACCTCCCTCTCAGAAAACTTTCTGAGCTGTTGGCCAACCCAAATTAGCGATTGCTCTGAGGGAAAAGCCGGCAGAGCTCAGCTGCTGTAGTTGGCAGCAGCAGCCGATTGCCCAGCTAGCGCTGGGCATGCACAGCACTGGGCTAGGCAACGTGCAGGCTGCTCTTTACAGAATGGCATGCCATAAAAGACATGGAGAAAGGTCAACGTAGCACACTGTGAAGGAAAGGGACAAAGGACACCAAGCCAACAGCAACCACGTTTTATGAGCCCTATCACTCACAGACTGACTTCTTCCCTTGGTGATTCTCCCCTATGTGGTCTGTTTGCATTTGGTACGTACCCACCGATAGTACTGGTACTGTCAGAGCAGCACAGGGTAAAATGAAAAGACAGACTTGCATTGCTAGTGACCTATCAGCAGTCACCTGGAACAACCAAAAGACAGAGGGGACATGAGAAATAGAAAACAAATGTAGTAATTCCAGAATAAGGAAGTAAGCCTCAGTGCAAATCTCCCTAAGTAACAGTGCATGTACATACAAAATTAGGATAGGTTTCTATCCCAGTTTTTCAGCTTTTCAGCAAGTCATGGAGTATTATCTTAATGCCAAGAATCATAATTTCCCTTAAAACTTATCAGCAGCTAGCAAGTGTCCTGAAGAAGACAGAGATTTCCTTCTTCGTTCCCCTCCAGGACCACTCTCCTCAAGCAGAGTCTTTTGTACTAAGACTTAGGCTGAGAAACCCACACTCACAATCGTAAGAAAATCAGATAAATAAGGATGGAATTAACCCATTAATTAATTATTTGGTAATACTATCTTCCAGATTAATGTCTTCTTTGGATTATCTGATGAATGCTGCAGCTAACTGATTTTCTTTTGATCCTCCTACTGGGAAAATAGATAGGATGAGATGGCGGGGATGGAAAGATAATTATGCTCAAGAAGATGACAGTATCTTATCCATACTAGGAAGGTTAAACCCAAGTAGTTCCTTCTCAAGACTCCTACTACCGAGTAGAGATACCACTGTGAAGCTGTTTAGCCAGTTTCAAATTGGTACATGTTCTCATGCTCTTGCGACACCTGGCATATGGTGAATGCATTGAGAGTTGAAAAAAACGCCAGTGATTCACTGTTAATCATTCAGAAAAGAGCCAGAGATCCATGGTAACCCTGTATTTCTGGAAAAGTATATCTACACCCCAGTTTTCATCTGTTTTATGAGACAGAAGCTGCAGGTGAGGTTGAGAACAGAATCTGGATCCTGATCTGTTCTGCAGAATTTTTGGGAGTGTCACTTAAATCCACAGATAGTCTGTGCAGTATCATGTGTGGTGAGCTGTGGAGACGCAAGAAGTGACCCCACAGTTAGGAAGATCTTCTGGCATGACTTTTCAATGGTGGGCTCAGCCTTCCACGAGTAGCTTCATCCATGGGCTGCATTGGATCTCTTCTCTTTTGCACTGTAATGGCTGAATTCTGATCTCCTGGTTTGACACAATTACCCTTCCCAGAACAACCACATTTCATGTGCACCTATTCCAGAAAAGTATTGATTTGTATTTGCACAAGGAACATTTTAAGTAACTTTTTGTGTTGAAAACTTGCCACTTCACTCTTCCGCCTGTGATTTTCCACAGGTAAATATCAGGGTCTGAACTCCACACTTTGATATCTCTGACAGGCTATTTTACTACTAAAAAAAGGCATGCTAATTACTTCTCTTGTTGAAAATAATAACTTCATTGCTGCCCCAAGCTTAGCAGAAGATATGTTCAGATTTAGCAGTCCCTGCCACTTTCTTTCTTCCTGTCTCATCAACTCTGCTTAGCACTGGGAGTGAGGAAATCAAGAAGACAAGCCAGCCAAAGTGAGGCTGACCCTGTGGAAGAAGCGGAGCTCAGATAAAATACAGAAGGGGCAGGCACAGCACGTAGAGGATAGGTGGATCGGGGAGGGGGTTGAGCAGGTCTTTGATGAGTTGGGGGGACGGTCGGGAGGGAGCATGTAGTGAGCAGTATGGGGAGAAGACCTAGGAAGTGAAAGCATACGTAGCTGTGTAAATGGGAGGCCAAAGTGAAAGGATGAGCGGAAATGGCAATTCTGGGAGCACTGAAGTGGAGAACCTGCCTTGTGCAAACCCTTGAGTGACACAGACCGGTCCTCCAGGTTTGTGGCTACTCCCTTTGTCCTGCAAGAGGATTGCATTTCTGCACCAAGTCATCGGTGCATCGAAGGCTCGCAACGGAGCATCGGAGGCTTGCAGGGGAGCAGCTGCCGTGCTGCCCCTCAGGAGCAAATGCAATAGCAGCAGGGTCTCTCTTCATCAGGTACTAGCCCTGTGCTGGGAAAATATTTACTCCTAAGGGACTGCATGTCCACATGCAGCAGGTACAAAATGCAGAGCTAAGCATTATAAAGTCTTGGATCAAGCTGGGTAAGCCCTCGTGAATTCTGGGCAATCTTTGGATTTGAAACCGTACTTCACTGGGCCCAGGCTCAGTTCTGCTGTAAATCAGAACTGAGGAAACATCACCAACAGGTAAACAACATCGTAAATCCTGTTGCTTGGCTCCTCTTTTCATTGCAGCACATTGCACATGGCACCAAAGCCACTGAATAAAAATGCAGAAAAAAAATATTTAATAATCTTTAAAATTGTACTCCTCCTCCCAGTTCATCAATTACATTAATAACACCATCAATATGCCAGATGACAGACCTTTCTCTAAGTAAATGAGATCTAAGCTTGTTTTCAACAAATTAAAACATGCCAATAAATTAAGGTATCATATATGGGCCAGGTATAAACTGCATCCAGGCCAGCAAAAGTGCAAGTGACCACAACTAAATTCAGCCTCTACGTGCAGAGCACTGCCTGGATTTTTTTGTATTTTGTTAACAATGTAAAATATTGAGGTTATTGTTTAAACATATCTTCCAAAAAATACAGGAACAGTTGGAAAATCAAGAGATAGATGATGTGATAGGGAAGAAGTTTACATTTAGATCAGTTAGTCACACTGCACCTCCTGGTTCTCTGGAAAATGTAAAAAGCAGGCAAGAGAGTTACAAGGGGCAAAACAGCAAGGAGCACATAAGGCTGGGTTTGTTCAAAAGTGCTTCCACAAAAGAAACAGCCATAGAGCTATCCAATCCAACCTCACATCTGCTTCCAATTTTATAGTCTTCTGTGTCTTTGATGAAAATCCAATTTTTCCCAAAAGGAATTGCAGCACAGTTGAGTAAAGAAAGGTCTATTGATAAATCTAATGCATCTTTTACAGACTGCGATGCTTCAGGGGGTTGGTGGGGAGAAGGCGTTTGCCTCATGATATTGTGCTGCATCTCTGAAGCTCCCTTTACATGTCACCACTTTCTAACCTAAGAGGCGGTCTATTTAGAGCAAGACTGAACTGGAGGCTCCAAGATAGCTCCTTTTTTTTTTTTTTTGTCAGAGTCCCTAGGCATCTTAGACACTCGCCTCCATCTAATCAGACACAGTCTGAGATTTTTTTTAGTGAACGTTTTTAAGCAACGTGAGGTAGCACATGCCCAAATCCACTTGACACCAGTGTGTCCTTTTCCCACCATCTCCAAAGAGAGCAGCAAAGAATAACACTTCACCAATAAATAGTGCTTATTTTGTTATGTTTCTTTCATAGACACTCAAGAAAATTCCTTATTCTACAATAAGCACTGCTCAGATAGTTCTTAGGGTAATGCTAGCCCTACCTATCAGCTAGTTCTCATTCCAGCTACTTATATTAAACTCTTGGCCCTTTCAAAGTTAACAGAAATCAACAGGGACAAGACACACTGCTCCTGTTTCAAGGCACACAAAAACTTTGGGGTCTTGTCTGTCATCAGCCCACTATTTTCTGCTCTGCAGCCTTGTTGTCAGAAACAGTCCCCAGGCAACACAGGACACACAGCTTTTCAGGGGGACATGAAAGGTACTATAAATTGCCATCCGACACAATTGAGCCAGAAATCTGACTGGTGTAAGGATGCAAAATTCCACTGAAGTCAAGGGGGCCTGCAGTCATTAACGTCAAGGCTTCATTTCACCCATTAAAAAGTGAACTGTCAGCTAAGCCGTGCTCTATGAACTCTTGTGGGATTTCCTGCCTTCTTAAGTTACGCATTTCCAGTTTACCTACAAGCCCAGTCTAAATGCATGAATTTAAAATAAAATGCATTTCTAGAGACACAGGATAGACTGTCTACATTACATGCTGCTTCCACTGTCAAAAAAACCCCCCAGAAATACGATGGTTTTAGTGTAAACGCACACTTCTCCTCCTAACCAACCTGGGTGGAGGAAAGGCAGAGCAATCTTTGATGAGATAGGAAGGTCAGGTCAACTGTAGGACAAAGGCCTTAGTGCTGATCTTGCCTTTTTTGCAATGTAAATCTACAGGGATTGTACAAGTTAACCTGCTGCTTAAGAGGGACAAAAACCAAACCAAAACAAAACCAGCCCAATAACTTTTTCCTTTCCTGCAGCCAAGACAAAGCCATGAATGACGCGATACTAGTGCTAATTTACTTAACATAATTTCTTATTTGAGCACCTGTCTGGGGGTCTGTGGAAGCATTGGGACTGGATAATCCGCTGAATGATCTTTAATCAGACAGTGATATTAGGTGCTAATAGCTCTGATAAAGGGGCTGTTTAACCCAACTGTTAACACAAAGGCATGCCTGCCACAACGACATTCAACAATGCATTTGCCAGTCATATTAATTAAAACTAATTCCTTGCAGGCCACAGAAAGCACAGAGTAAACCCACATGGAAAATGTCTAGGTTTTACCATGACAAATCACATTAAAGGAAAAAAAAATTAAAATTATCCTAAGGCAATGAAATTTGTCTCAGAAAATATAATCTCTTGGAAATTCTCAAATTGTAAATTCACAGCAAAGCTAAAAAGGCCTTTAATAGAGTCTTCTGAATGTGTAACTGTATATCTGTAGCTCTGTCCTGTGACTTCTCACTAGTCATTAAAAGCTTCTAATAAGTCAAATACAAAGTACCAAGCCTTGCTAAAGGTCCTGAGGTGACAGTTATTTACATGTCATTTAGATGACTGCCCAAGACAAGAGTGGTTTCAGTGAAGCACAGTTAAGTGTCCTAGATGGTTAACAGGATTTTATCTTTTTCTCTTTCTATCTCTAGAGAGTTTAAATATAATTTATATATACATTTATCAGGCTGTAAAGGGGTAAATTTTTAATGCCCTGCATACAGATTTCAGGCATAAAACTTATAACTAGTTCAGCTGGAAAGTCTTAGTTAAGATTATACTCACAAATGATGGCTTATTCTTTAATGTTTGGTTTTCAGAAAAGTGTTTGGCTCTACAAAGGTCCTAATATATTAAAAAGAATACAGGAAAAAGACACAACTTAAGCTCTCAAATGATTCCCCAAGGATATTTTTGTTAAGAGGTAAAATGCATCCAGCTTAACTCCCCACTTCATTTCCTTCTGGAGTCTACGAATGGAGTGACAATCAGCTAGCAAAATGTGAAGTTATTAACAATGTGAATGTAGGCCCCAAAGCTGTACTCAGATGTGATAGCGTGGACCCTTCTGCCAAGACCTGTAAGAGACAGAACCTGGAAGGACAAAAGAGTGTTACAAAAAAGCATACTCCAGAAATCTGTGCAGCGCTCAAACACTCTTTGGTAAAATGGGAGCAGTGGACATAAGCTTCAAAGATTGACATGTTAAAGTTTTCTTGCCAGAAGGTCAGTGCCAGTTATGTATATCTATCTCCAGGGTAAAGAAGATTAAAAGTCTTCTAGAAATTGTCCTGGGCAACCTGCTCTAGGTGACCCTGATTGAACAGATGGTTTAGACAAGATGACTATCAGAAATTACTTCCAATCTCAACCTTCCAACCATGAAAAGAAAAAAGAAAGAAAAAAAAAATCTACAAGGTGATATTCCAACTACTAACACCTACTCACCTACCACACGAGGAAGTTAAGACAAAAAATACGTGGGTAACTTCTGTTGAAGATGATGCAGTGATGTTTCTGGAGCTCCACTCACTTTCACCAAGTTAAACCTGACTCCAAGTAGTTAGTCAGGAATGTGAGAAATCTTTCTTTGACAGGATTTTTGCAAACCTTCAGTATCATCTTAATGCAGTTTTTTTATGCAAATTATTTATTAACTTGATACTCTCACTGATCAGCATAGGGAACTCCCATCAAAGCAGTCAGTTGGACTTCTGAGTGCCAATCAATAGCAAGAATTTAAGGGGTGTTCTTCCTTTGATGCATATAGGAAACTCCCATTAAACAATAATGGGAAGTATACAAGGAAATACTTTGCTAAAAATCATGCAAAATAAAGACAACTTTTTACTACACCTGTTTAGGTGTTGGTTTGGGGTTTTGTTTTGAACCTGATTTACACCATGCATTGCTGAAAGTTAGCCTGAACTCTGGTTAAGTTTTCTCACAGGGTATAATCTGTTGTCTGAGTGGCATTACCAAATTCTTCACCATACAGGCTTCTACGGTTTCTTTGAAAATGCATTTATTCTGGAATCACTACTCACTTCATAAAACAGAGTAACTGTTATAGGACTTAAACATAATCTTTATTCTCAAATAAAGCATCTGTACAGAGACTGTTTTGTAAAGTAGTTTGTCCTGTAATAGCTGTGTCAGTTAGCTTCCCCATTTAGGTACGTCCTAAGCTTAGCTGGGCAGAATTTTAAACTCTCATTAGCAGAAAGCCAGGCTTTATTGTTTTATTAAGGTTTACAAGCCAATCACTTCCTGGTTCTTAGTAAATTTACAGCCCAACATTCAACAGACTGTAAATTGCTATATAGAATTATGTTAGCCAGGCCCCTGAGCTGTTTTATTGTTTGGGAGGCAAATTCATTTCATCCTGGAATTGATTTTTTTTCCAAGGAAAATGCATTGAAGCCACTGGCACTGAGAATTAACAGAATCCTTGTATTTGTCAATAAGGTCGTGCAAGTGGTGATGCCTTCTGGAAGCAAACTTCTGTTAGAAATGCTGTTGTCATTCATTAAGAAGAAATAATAACTTAGAAAGTTAAAAAGCATCCCAATTGTGCAGAGCACGTTCATTCAAGAGGAGTCAAATTGCCTTGCGCTTTTTCTTGATACCAACACAATGCTGGTAAATCATGACTATCATCATGTGACCACAATTATCTATCATTAATTCGGACAGAAACATTTCAAATAGCAAAGAACAGACAACTGCTAATCACCATGGCAGAAGGCCTTAGACATAGGGCATTTCATTGACAATTGTTTGAACTATGACATTTAAACTGGTGGCCATTTTCTTTGTTGCTTTATCCTTGGACTTGATCTACATTCCAGATCCTGCCTGCATTCTGTATGGAGCCCAGCAATAGCTAGATTGAAGACATTAAAAGAAAATCAACTTAATTTAATGTGACAAGTGTGGCCTTGTGCTTATGCTTTGCATCCAGTCATTTATTTACTCCCTGTGTATAAAACTTTGTCTGTTAGAACAAGAATCTCTTCTTGTCTGCCTATCTCTCTGGTATCTTCTCCTCTTTTTCCAAAATGGCTGTTATTGCATGTACTGCCATCCTCCCATAGGCATCGGCATCAGCAAATCTGTTCACAGATGAGCTTTTTCCAGAAATATATCCAAGCCACTACCCCCATCAAAAAAGGGGTGCAGCTTGTCCAGACCAATGAAGATGCAGGCATGAAAAAAAACAACTTGGCTTCTTCAGACTGCCACAACCCACAACCCCATTTTTCCTTCCTCTGTGGTGCAAGAACAGTCTGTTGTCTAAGACCATCTGGAGAATTTTATTGAACTTTGGCTACTGAAGAAACTTAGTCATGCCCTTGCCTTCCTGTAGCACATTATGCTTATGCTATGTATTATTGATCCTAAGCTTTCTAAAGGGTTCTCAAAAATGTCTTTTGCCCGCTGTAGAGGAAGTCTCACAGGGCAGATTGTCTCTGTACCCTTCTGGAATAATTAACATATTTATGGCCAACAACAGCTTGCAGAACCTAAACTGAAAGACTTTGTCTCTTTTCAATCTCACCTATCTCTGTCAGTATAAATATTTTCTGGGGATATCAACCACATCTCTTTGTTTTAACAACATTGTGGTGGACATGGAAGAACTCCCCTTTGGCAACTGGGAGTTACTTTGTTTAGAAAGAATCATATTTGCTTTTTTTTATCACAAAGAAAAGCCAGTGCTTCATGGCAGTGAGTCCTCATTTTAACCTATTGGATGTTCTTTCGGGGATTCTTGACCTGTTAGAAATTTCTAGATACATTGATGGCAAAGAAGGCAGAGACGATAATGTAGGAAGATGGGAACTTCCTGGAGAATTCCTGTAGTCAGTTTGCACTAGGTAGCGAGAAGGTCTGCTAACACTGCTCCGCAAAAAGGAGATGCTTTGTAACGTGAGCCTCTGCACCTTTCCCTGAACCATGACTTTCAGATTACAAACATAAGAAGCTATTAAGGAAAAAAACCCTCCTTTGTAAGTCTGATCAAAAGTGATGGGAATTTCTTTTACTAATTTCTAACATGCTCTATATGCTTGTGCAAACTTGACTGGTCAGCCTTCAGTCCCGTTTCTGGATTCTGTAACCAGAAGCACCGATAGAAATTTTCTAACAGAATGATTTCCCATCAAAACACTCTAGCCAGGCTTCCTGGGTCTTCTGGCTCCACATCATCTTGCCACATGGGCAACTGGAGGCTGTATTTCATATATTAAAACTATGAAGCATGCCAGGTGTAGAAATGGTTCTGTATTTAGCAGGTGCTGTGTTACAGAGTATACAACAAAGATATTCAGAGTGTGTTTTCCCCAACTCAAAATGAAACCATGCCCAAAGCCAAGCTTTTCCTTTTTCTTACTTAGTTCTAGTATATACTGATTCACAACTTTCTCAAAAGAAAAGCTTCATTGACTGCAAGAATTGGAAATTACACAAATAACATTTTAAATAACAGCCTACACAAAGCCGTCTCTCTGTAAAATCCTTTGATGGCTAAGCCGTACTGCTGAACTTCCTCATATACCCCAAGTGTACTCCTGAACCTTGTTCCTTCATGTTGTGAAAGGGAACATTTCCAATCCTGCCAAATTCAATTGTTTTTGTGAGTTCCTGGGCTTTTATCCCTCTGGCTAAGGGAGTCCCAAAGGCTCAGCAGGAGACAAAAGCAAGGTGCTCATGGCCAAGCCTGTTGCCATTGTGTTAACAACTCTCAGGTGACAAGTGAATGCCTTATCTTAAGTTGTCCTTTCCTATGCCTTTTTTGGGGGACGGTTGGCCTCCTCTTCCAGGACGCCTCAATCAAGTGAAATCAACATATTCCTGGAATTAACATACAAAATCTAGGGCAACATAAGGTGTTCCTACATTATTCCCACACTTCCGTAGATGATTCTGCTTTCTGTAATAAAAAACCAGACTCCTACAGTATAAATGATGGAGGTGGTGGACTCATGATCGAAGAACACCCATGCGCCTGGGAACTGCCAGTGAAATAGCAAAGAAAGAAAACCACTTAAGATCACAGAGGTAAACAAACTGTGGTTTACAGTTTACTGCATGCTTTGGCTATGATTTTAATAATTTTGATTCCACCTGCCCCCTTTGATTTCTAAGATGGGATTTTCACAGCTCTGTATACCAATGTGTGTGCAAATAGTGCAAATGGGTGTTACAAGCACACAGGAGTTGTGATGAAACCTGTCATAGTGTTTTTGTAAAGAGTATATTATGAAAGCCATTGTTTTCTTTTTCACATCCTAGGAAAAAAAAAACCCACATACATATATGGGTAAGCATTGTGGAATCTTAGCACAATTCACTTGCTCTCCATCATTCCTTCATTACTAGTTTCAATGAAAGACAAATTAAGAGATCCATGGAAAGAAATCTTGGAAAAAAATATTTAATATAAATATTTAACGTAAACATTATACCTACAATGATACTGTGTGGTAACTCAGGCTTTTGATTTTGATTCTGAAGTTCTTAGTCATTTCATACTGCAGGATATTCCTGCCAAAGTGTGTATCCCAACTGTGGCAGTAATTCTGTAATTTTTAGTAATGCCTTAATGAAAAAGAGTCTATTTCTAGCCAAATTTTGTATGCCTACCGATGACAGTAGATATATTCTCCAAAACATACCGATACAAATTACAGCATCGCTTATGTTATCAGAATAGAAATACAAATCAAATGTGTGGCTAGTTTGCACATAAATGTAGTTATCCCTGAATCGGGGTGATTTTTATTTTAGCATTTTTCTGTCTGAGATCTTGGCTTTTTGTAGGACTCTGCAAGATCAGTGGTTTTGGCCTGCCTCTCCCTTTTCTTTTACTGTGTAACTGCCTTATACAAAGTGATATTTGTATGCCAGCAGGTGATATGTTTATGGAGTAGTCACCCAGACCTGACAAGTACTGTAGTGTATTTCTTTTGAAAATTGCCCAAGGTGGGGTTATTTTGTCTGCTTTGACAAATTGTATATGCACCATCCACATTACGCTGTCACATGTACCTTAGGTTCATCAGTGTCTTATTACTGATGCTGTTGTTTTCAAATCTAAATACAGTATGGGGAAAGCAGCAAGCAAGCACACCAACCTATCTTAGCAATAATTTTAAAAACAAAGCCCGAAACAATGACACTGTGCAATAGCTTTGAGTGATTTTTTTATAGCCGTGTTCTAATTCTTCAGAGAAGAGAGAGAGGAGCTTTGAAAAGGTGCTAATAGACCACGAATTCGCAGCAGCCTAGTTCACAGCTAAACACACTCCCACTTCAAGCTCGGGCAGGAAAAAAAATGAGGGCACCACAGAACTGAATTAAAAATCATGCAAACAGTCCCGACAACAACCAGGGCAGTAGCAGCTTATAAGATCAGCTTCATTTGGCAGGGTGCCCATCATACCATGACCTAAGAAGGCCAGGCCAGGAGGATATCTTATGGCTTGCAAAAAGAGGATGGGGCGGGCTGCCAGGGGGAGGGATGGAAGCAGAAGAAACATCTTTCAAGCCTGTGTTGAATTAACTTGTTTTACAGAACACTGACAGCAAACTTTGGGGTCTTTTAAATGTGTTCGGAGAGCTCTTCTATAATTTATTTTAGACTGTAGACAAATATTCTCTTTGGATCAGCTGTGCTACTGGGAGAGATTACTATCGCAATGCTCCTCCTCCTGCCTGGGGGTATTGTCCCTTCAAATCTCCCAGAGATATTCATGTGCGTTCCCCAAATGAGACCGCGGTTCCATGACAGTCTAATCCGATCTAAGCTGGGGCTACCATAGCCCCTCCATCCCCAGCTGCTGCCCTTTCCCATGCCAGCAAGGATGCTTGTCTGGTCCCACACTGAACTGGTTCATAAAAGACAGAACTAACTTGAAAAATCGTAACACTTCCCTGTCGGTTCCGTTCCTGGTGGAGTTAAACAAGCACCAGAGCTGGTGCAAGAGGTGGGGTGAGGACATACATGATGCAAAGCCAGGCTGCAACAGCTCTGGTTTGGATCAGCTTAAACCACCTTGGAACCGCACTCCAGACCGGGCTCGCCAATACCTGCTATTTAAACTGCTTGTGCTGATCTAGCTCTTTCTGCCTGGCTCAAGTTTGGGAGCGGTCCTAAAAAGGGCTTCCTCATCAGATCAGAAGGGGTGCGCAGCCTCCCCTTGCTATCAGTAGCCCTTTCCTCAGGCATACCTGCACACAGGGTTTTGTGGAAAGGGCCTCCTGTGATCTGTGAAGCCTACAGGGAGTTTCTGCGTTCTTGTGGCAGGACAGGCATTCATGAGCGGTCCTCCATGTTGAGCTGGGGGAAGCTCCCTCTCAGGGGCAAAGCCAAGCTCCCAAGCATCCCACAACAGCCAGGGCACTCTGGGAAGCTGTGATGAACTACCAGGATACAAGCTTAATGTGACAGATGATTTGAATGTAAAGACATGCCAAGGAAAAATGGCAAAAGGAGGGACGCATCCAAGTCTACCTGGACTGGCAATTGAAATAATTTCTCCCCCTTTCTGAAGTTTACCGGGTTTTTCATGAGATCCTCAGTAGTAAGGCAGTAAGCAAAGTGGTTTGGTACTTGCTGACTTCTTTGAACGCATTATCACATCTTATGTGTGCATGCTGGTAGAGATGGGGAGAAACACACAATATCAAACAGCAAACGTAATTAAGACAGTTTTACTACCTCGAAAGGTCAACTGCTTCTTTCCAGTAGTAGCAATAGAATAGTTTCGAGCCAAAACTCTGGAGGGAAAAATCAAGGATACCCAAATTAGCCACTAGAGAGGGAGAACATCCCACAAGATATACCTTGTGTCTTTACTTGAAAGGTGGGTTTAATTGCCAGCTCTTCCACAGTCTTCCCTCATCACCTTAGTTTCACAAGTATTTAGTTCTGCTGGACCCACGTCCATCTGTGAAGAGTACATTCTGCAAAGTATCGTGATGACAGAGGTGTTAGGAACTGGACATGCTCAGACAGCAGAGTGATGAGGACTACTTAAAGCAATCAAGAGAGAAAAAAATCATAAGCTCAAAGAATGAGAGAGGAAAGACTGAATTCACTGGGAAAAGCACTTGAGCTTCTGAGGAAACAAAGGGAGAAACCAGTTAACTTAGATGAAAACCCTGAAGCCACCTTTTAGATGCCAGACTCAGTACTGGGAGGCAAGTGTGTACCTACAAGTTCCCAGCCTGTGACATTTCACTTACAGCAGCACAGCTGAATGATTGAGTGATGTGGCTTGGGAAAGGAGCGGGAGTAACATTGCTTGGGTTTCAAATTATCTGAGGCAAGAAAATATCTTAATAGCCTGAAACTGCTGCAATGTTTGTAGGGGAAGGAGGGGTGGGTGGGGAGGGGCAGAGAAAATCAAAAACTTTTATACTGGGAAGGGAAGGAGAAGGAAGAGAGAAAGATGTAGTCACAGGTAAGTTCAGTAAAGCAAGAAGTCTAACCTATATACTTGCAGAACTGCTTACTGGAGTGAAGACACTAGAACTAAAATTACCTTTTTTCTTTAAATAAGTAAAACTGTTCAGCTTATTGCCAAACAACCAGTCGTTTATTGCCAATTGCTTTATTGTCAGATGTCAATTTATACCCTAAACATCTTTGGGTTGAGACCACTGCCCTGTTCAGGGGGTAATCCAGTGGCCAGCACAGAACTGTCCCTTAGGTGCACTTCATTTGTAACATAATGGAGATTTGCATGCTCTGTCATAAGGGAAATGCTCCAAACTGTATTAACACTCAAGCCAAGAATGTTATCTGTTTCCCCACCCCCCCAAAAAAGTGGATTGAGTTCTGCTTTTTCACTAGTTCTCAGGAGAAATATAAAGATCATCTCTGCCAGCTGCAGATGTGTTCTATTT
>NW_009259588.1:5851376-5863150 GCF_000687185.1 Egretta garzetta
CCTACATCAGAGCTTCTGAATCACTCTTAATAATACGCAAAGGCTATTCATACCAAATGGGGAAGTTCTCACACACTATGATGATAAAGCATTTCATCCATTTGCAAAAAAAAAAAAAAAAAAAAGAAGAAAACGCTACCCACAGAACTGAAACATCACATCATCTGCGCTTTGCTGAATGTTCACAGAACAACATTGGAAGTCATTGAAGTGTCAGATAGTGATTTCATCATGTGTCAGGCCTCCCACTAATAAATGATTCATCTTTCTCAATACTGACACCTCAAAGAATTAAGGAGGAGAAGAAAGAAACTCATAAACTTTAAAGCGAGAAGTACTCTACTGATATTATACTTTCCAAGTAAACAGAAGCTTATGCACACACTAAGAACGTGTTTAGAATTTAACCTTCCATTTATCTGAAGTGTACTTTTAAGTTTTAAAAGTGAATCTATTACAGAAAAAAGGTATCCTGGAATTCCATGTGTATTACATCACCATAATACACAGAGGTAAACTGCTCAATTTACAAATATAAGATTTCACACACCCAACTCCCCAGCTTTGTGAACTGAAACTGGAATTGGTAACAAATCTTTTTTGGTTTACATAGCAGTCATTAACAGTAGGTTGGTGACAATAAAGCTGCCCCAGCCTCTGAGTACTGATTACAGTTGCAAAAGCAAATCTAGCTTCTCTTGAAGGCAATGAGCAACTTACAATTGACTGTAATGGAAATGGGACTGGAAGAAAATCTGTCATTTTAATAGGAATTTACATAATCATTCTTTGATGCTTCATAAAGCCAGAACATCTTCCATTGATGACAGCAGCTTTACTGGATGAACAGGACTAACTAGTAATTCAAACTTACTTCTCCCAGAAGGTATGAACTTAAATACAGACCCAAACCAGGAAATGTACTTAGCAAGACACTACCATTTTTGCTTGGTTTGCTAGGACACTGAAGTCTGCGTAGTCACACCCTGAGTTTCCAGTTAATTTTTTTCTATTTCAAGGAAGTGCAGTAGAGATACAGAGGTCTCAAATTCCTGCATTCTTTGTAAAAAATAAATAGCTAGGAGAAGAAAGATATTCTAAAAGTGTCCTAATTGAAAAAAAAAGCTGTAGTATGAAGCTAAACCTTATGAAACATTAAAGCATCCACATGGGAGAGGGACCTAAAAAATTACCCCACTGTAGGAAAAAAAAAGGATTGCAATTCACTATGAAACCATGAGACACCGACCAATGGAAAACCAGGCTCTGCTGGTTCTTCCACTAATGGAGCTCCTTTGGCTGTAGGAGGGTTTTTTTTTCTCATCAGAGCATCTATTATAAACAAAACACTTCAGTCAGTAGACTCAAAGTTGGAAGAGCATATGGATGCAGAATTTATCCCACTTGATTCCTCTCCTGGAGCGGGGAAAAGAATTAGATGAAGACGATAAAGTTTGGACTTGGACTTGGAGACCCATTCTCAGCAGAAATAATTACGCCGGTAGGAAAACTGCTGGGAACAGAAAAAAGCCACAGGCCCCTGAGGTCTCACGTCCTGAGCAGGTACTTACTTCTTTGGCTCACTCTGAATGTGTGTATCAGAGGTACCAACATGATGAATGGAGTACTTAAAAACAGTAATATACAAAAGGAAATTATTCTTTGCTGTTCCCCCACCTCTTGTTTTGGTAGAATTAATTTGGGCATCTTGGGTAAAGATGATGACCAGTTTCTCCATCAGTTTGAGCCTCTTCACTGTCAGCAGAGGAATGTAAAAGACAGCAATGAACATTTGTATGTAGGAAAATTTACATGGCTGTAGGGCAGGATGCCTGGATGATCAAAAAGAAAAGAAAATATTAAATACTTGAAACACTTTACCATGAAATCGCCTTCTCCCCCTTCCCCCACCCTCTCTCCCATGTTAAATCAGGTAGAAAAGTGTGATAATATTAAGGCTTAATCCAATTTAAATAAATTATTTTCTTGTAAATGTTAAAACAATCATTACATGCATCATTTACCCCCTCCTCTGCCCATAGCCTTAAATTATGCTCCATTATATCCATATGGAAAAAATATGCAGAAATGTTTCTTAAACATCAGAAATTTTGTTTTTGATTATATTCAGAGGTAAAAGTCATTAAGGACTCCTAGCAAAAAAAAAAATTCTTAGAAAGCATTATGGGATTTTGTGTAGCCAACTTAATTAAGAAATTTCTTTGCTAGGTTACCAACAATATTTTCTTACAAGCTTAAGGTATAAGATTGTTAAAGCTCTCCGTCGTGCTTGGCAGCAAAGAAAGAACACATGCAAAGAACAATCTTGTTCTTACAATTAATTACTAACGTACAAATGAGTGATATATCAGACCCTGACTACACTGCATAGTCATGCATTTAGAACCACTTCACCATATGCAGTTATTAAAAAGCATGCTTTGCACCTACAGTAGCTTGATACCACATCACAGCCATGGGTAGTTACGATGTTTATTCATGCACAGCTACCACCAGCCGGAACTATATGTATGTGTCAGTGCATTTTAGCAGAATCTGCATCAAATAACCAGTAGCGCAGGTCTCTTCATCTAGCTTGCTTTTTTAAGCGGGCAGGCTGGAAGCAAGAGAGGAGAAGGCAAGCCAGAAACGCAGGGGTGGCAAGGGGCAGGCGGGGACAGGCAGTCACCCAGGAATTGCGGAATTGCGTAGCAACCCATCCTGTTTATCTCACACCTCCTTACTGTCCCATAAACCGGCTGCCACAGAAGGGGTGAGGAATTCTCTCCCCACTGGCAAGGTAAATGGCTGAGGGGGAAACACCTGAGCCCTGGGCACTGCGAAGTCCCCTGCTGCTGGTGGGCCCTGCATTTGGCCGGGACCCCCACTTGCAGCCTAAGGACTGCCAGAGGAAGAGCCCTGCAAGAACATTTCTGCATCAGAGTGACCTGCAGCGTGCGGGACAATGAGCAATGGGAGACACTGATGAATTCTCCTATGTAGAGAAGTCCATCCTAAATTGTCCCCTCAGAAATCTCAAGTTCATCCAGCTGGGTTACTGGATCACAGCGAGGTGCCAAGCCTGGGTCTCCAGCAAGGGTGGAATACAGATGGCTACAGAAGAAAGAACAGTTCAAAGGGTGTCCACTTCAAGACTGAGCCAAGTCACGGAACAACCAGAAATCCTGCTATGGCTACAAGGACAACGGCCGCTACACACACTCATCCCTGAAGACACAGACCCAACAACTCATTGCTCAAGGCTTGTAACACTGATCTCACAGGCAGGATTTAAAAATCACCCCTCTGCCGCTCTCTCCCCAGGCCAGCAAAGGATATTTTGTTTTAACCTCATGCCTTCCAGCTCATGCTTTTCCCTAGGAACATTTGTTTCACTCGGCTGTCCAAAGTCAGTCCTAGCCATCAGGTTGAATAACACCAGTCTCAAAAGAGAAGTGTTTCAACAAACCCAAACCACTGCGGCTCTGAGCACGTAACTTGCCAGACAGTTTTACTGGTTATAGAGGGAATTCCAGTCTTTGACTCACTGGTAAGTAAGTGTGTTCCCACGCCATTTCCTCATCCACACAATTCCCTCATCCTGAACTGTTTGCTAAGAAAGCCTGAGATTATTTGTGTTACACTCCATGCAGAGAAACTACAACATGCAAACATATAATTATATAGTGATGAGATGCTCCCGTTCCGAAAGCCATAAATTCTAAACAAGATTATCTTGGGTTTAAAATTCATCTTCCCTGATTCACAAGATGAGCCATCTCATGGCCCAGATATGTGAGGTGACATATTCCGGTTTATGTTATGATTACATAATTTACCAGGCACACACTTACTAGGAAGGGCTACTAGGGCTGTTGCCCACACTTTTCATGACAGCTGCAGGCATCATGTTCTCCTGTCAACTGATGGGAGAATGGTATAGGAACTCAATATGACAAGCATATTTTTAATTTACAGGCAACACTGGCAGTTTGAAAACTTTTTAATTAACCAACACAACTGACTGGGTACATGTATGCTGTAAAGCTGGCTAAACCACCTTGGATACTAGAGGCAGACTTGGCTTTCTGCACCAATTCACCATTGCAGAGACGTAATCTAAGGGCAAACAATCATACTCTTCAGTGGGAAAAATGAGCACATCCACTTCATCAGCTAGACTGCCAGAGGTGCTCAAATAGTGTTAGCTTTGGTGCCCCTGCAATCTGCTGTATATATCTAACCTTTGTTTTTTTGGAAACGGCACAGGCAGAGCGACTCCCACCCCCTCTGTCCCACCTGTAGAGATGCGGGGAGCCATCGCTATAGCGGATCCAGCAGAGCTCAGCTGGAAGAGGGAAGAGAGGAGACACCAGGATGCTGCCCGCCAGGCCTGTGGAGCTGCATGCACACTTCTGATCCCGGGGAAGCAATAACCTGACCAGTGCCTTACCCCGCTCCCCGGGCAATACACACACTTCAAAAAACACGTTTCCATTGTGACCAGATATTCACTTTCATAAACAAACTTTTAAAATAAAACAAACAAACAAACAAAAAAAGCCAGATCCTCTCGCACAGCATTCCCCGCAAGCCAATTATGGAGAACCACTCTCACGGGCCAGTGAGCAATCAGGCACTGAGCGGGAATGGAGCCTGCCGCAGGGGCTGGGCAGGAAAGGCTGGGCCCACTGGGAGTCTGAAATAAAACAAATGCCTTGTTTGGCAAACAGCTATTTCTTCGTGGACTGGTCAGCAAGGAGGCATTGTAGTTTTAAACTAAAACAGGTTTAGACTGGATATAAGGAAGAAATTCTTTACAATGAGGGTGGTGAAACACTGGAACAGGTTGCCCACAGAGGCGTTGGAGGCCCCATCCCTGGAAACATTCAAGGCCAGGTTGGACGGGGCTCTGAGCAACCTGATCTAGTTAGTGGTGTCCCTGCTCACTGCAGAGGGGTTGGACTAGATGACCTTTAGGGGTCCCTTCCAACCCCAAACATTGTATGATTCTATGATTGTGGAAGCCAGCTGGCTTGAGCAAGGCCTGCTGCTTTTCTGGTGTGGCATGTCTGCCCCAGTGAAGGAGGCAAAGCTTAAGGTGTACCCAAATCCCTTAAGAATTATAATGACATGGCCCACACTGGGTTGGGCCATGCTTTCTCTGTTGTTATGGTTGCTGATATTTTAAACCTAATTCAGCTTTTGCCATGACTCACTCATGCCCGGTATCCTTAATCTACAAACACTCAAGGACGGTAATTCAGCTTTATTATCCATATTCCCTGAGCTCATATGTCATAAAGTATAAGCACACTCAAGAAAGAATGATTCCTAAAATAGCCAGGCGTGTACATTTCCACCCTCTCTTCTGGAAAGCAGTTCAAAAACATAGGTCCTACAGGTCCTTGTAATGCTTAGAATTGCTAACCTGAACCTCTTGATAGCAGCAGGAGATATCTTCAGAAACAGCTGGGGTTTTATCTTAGCCTCTCACACCAAACTACTACATACCATCAAGCGTGTTTATATAGGCACTGCAGTGACAGAAGACATAGCATGAACCAAATGGAGCACAAATTCCAGCTCACATCAGCAGAAGACTTGGAAACTGCGCATCCAAAGCCAGCGCGTGTTACAAATTCAATAAAAACAACAGAGACCGCCACTGGAGTTATTATAACTGGCTGTCACGAACAAGAAATAAACATACCCAAGTTTTTGGGCAACAAACGCTATTACTAAGAACAAGCAAGTTGTTCTTGTACTTTATTTCTTACACTCTGCTCTTTGCTTAATGATTTTGGGGTCTCAACTCTGTGTAGCACTGGGGTGCCTCAAAAAACGGTCAAAAATCAAAAGGAACTGAGAGCATCCAGCACCCTACAGGGTCAGGCCTTTTCTATGCTGTTATTAAACACTGAATTGTCTGATGACTTTCCTTATGACTACAAAATAATTTGCTGTTTCTGCCCTTTCAGTAGGAGCCCCCACTATGTATGCGTTACTTGATTATTTATAAACATGACTTTTTATTAAAAACACAGCCTCCACTGTGCTCAAAATTAATTCTGCTTGGCTGTAATACAAATGATGTTTCAAATGTGTGAAATGTATGGTCAGTTACAAGGCAAAAGGATGGCTAAACTTTGGCTAGTAAATTGGACACCAACAGCGCTGACCCTGCCAGCGCCAAAGCTGAGCTTTAGGTCTGATTCACCGCTTTTCCACACCACTCATCAGCTGGAACCAGCTCTGGGCAACTGAACTGGTTGGGTTTTTTTTTTCCAACAGGAAAACTGAGCGTGCCCTGTGTTTGAGAGGAGCATCATTACTGCCTGTAAAGATGGGCTGCATCATGCTACATCTCATCTCGGAGCCATACGTACTCTCTCTCTCTCCGCAAATTAAACCACCTCAAATAAGACAACCTTATTTCTTTCCTAGAAAGGCCTTGATGCTGCCTGCTGCTAAGGCAAATGGCCCTGGAAGAGAGGCTCTGCCCAGACAGCTGAGGAGGTGCAGACAGGAAAAGCAGACATGCAGATGGCAGGTTTGTGGGGTGGCACTGGCTGAACTGGGAGTCTCTAGAGCCTCTGGTCCACCCTGGAGCACAAAACCCAGTGCCGCCTCTTCCCTTCCTTCCCCAAAATCACCAGACTCAACTTCCACAGCGAATCTACCCCTTGCCCCTTTCCAGCTACCTATTCCCTGCATCTTTCCCCAGTTCTTCTCCTTTCTCACAACCTACCTGGCTCTCTGCACTCACTCCCTCCCACCTTCCCCTCTCAATTCGCCCCCCATTTCCCATGCCACTTGCCAACAATGAAACGCTGGCAAGGCAATCATCTTTTCTTCCCCTGCTCCAGCACTACCCCATGCCTCTTTTGACCACGTTGGGCTCCCTTGGGTGCCACGTCCCAGCCACTTACACAGACGTTCCAGCATATCGCGCCAGTTTGGGCAGGCCTACTGCTGCATCAAGGGAAGGAGAGGGGTGGCCATGAAGAAGAGATCTTCCTCTTGCCCATCATCCTCTGATCACAACCTAGACTGTGCTAGTCCATGATGCTGATCATCCCCCTAGCTCAAATAAAGCATAAGTCCTAAGTCTGGGAGGAGGGAAGGGAGAAAGAAACAAAAACTTTCAAATGGGCACAGAGAAGGAAGAAGAAGAGGAGGAAGAAAGGTGGGATGGAATATTTCTCTCAACCCCCGTCTTCCACCCACTACGACACTCCTGTTCCCCTTCTTCCATGTAGAGCTCTTATTTCACTGTAAAAGCATCTTCCTTCCATTTCATGAACTGGTTACAATTACTAACTCAACTAAAATAGTTCACACATATGCAAAGTAACAGTTTGTGCAGCAACTTGCACTGAAACAAAAAACAGAAGTTCATACCAATTTGATCATTTTCATTCAGGCTTGTGTGCTTTTGAGGATTCCATTCAAGCTTGTGTGCCTCAAGGGTTATGGTCCCACAGTCCTATTTCTTGACAGATGCAGGGCAACTAAGCAAACTGCAGTAAACGCTGAACAGTGTGGCAAGGACAAGCACCCTTGCATTGCCAGCTGTAAAAAGCAGTGAAATAAAATGCGAAGAAAAGCTGACATAGTACTAAATTCAGCAGAGAAAAGGCAAAGAGACAAATGGAGACATACTGCTTTTTCTGCAGTGCTCACACCAAGAACATCATGACTGTCCACAAGCGCTATGTTTTCATCAGTTCTGTGAGCTGAAGGGATATTAGCCCCCTTTTACAGATTGTAAACTGAGGCAGATCAGAAATTAAGATCTGAAGAGTCTCAAAGTACCTAAAACCTGATTCCTGCTAGTACTAGCATCGCATATTCTTTGAGCATTCAAAGGATACAGCTTCCAGCAGCCTTTGGTGCAAATGCACATGTATAGTCCTAAGAGAACCCATAAAATGAGGAACACAATGCAAGAGCTACAACAGGAACACTTTAGCAACCACAGACATATTAATTTCCCCATCTCCTCTTCTACATTTTCAAGCAGGGGAACAAAGTATCCTGCACACTAGAAGATTTGGATCAAAGAGCTAGGATGCACCAGGGGAGGTTCAGATTGGATATTAGGAAAAATTTCTTCACTGAAAGGGTAGTCAAGCACTGGAATGGGCTGCCCAGGGAAGTGGTTGAGTCACCATCCCTGGAGGTATTTAAAAGACGTGTAGATGTGGTGCTTAGGGACATGGTTTAGTGGTGGACTTGGCAGTGTTAGGTTAATGGTTGGGCTGGATGATCTTAAAGGTCTTTTCCAACCTAAAGGATTCTAGGATGGTCACAAGTCACAACTCATCGACCACCTGACAACTGTAGCTATTTACGTACAAATTAGTAGTGCTGACCTGGCCACTATTAAAAGACTGATGTAAATGGCTTATCCAGCATCACACTCTTTGGCAGAGAATCAACTTCTCCAAAGCAGCATTCAGCTGCCTTAACTATGAGATGATGTCTTCCCTTCTTTCATTCAGAGGAACACGGGAGGATAAGAGTTCAACACACAACACTCTCCTTCAGCATGCACTCTAATTCATCCCCGTCGTTTAATACACTGAATAAAACCCAATCATCCTCTGGAAGGGGGTGGGGGGGAGGTATGCAATCTATTTTAAGATTATTACAAAGCAATATATAGATGTATGGATGGAATTAAGGTTGCATAAGCATTTCCCAATTCTGGCATTTTGTAACTTTTGAGTGCTTAACTTAGCCACTTTAATATCCTTTCACTGTGACCATCTGTGCAGTGTCTGTCTGCACGTGTATGTAAGGCTGCCTCAAGGATCCTGGAGATGCTAAGCACCGTGTCTCAGTTGCCCAGAGGACTTTAAATCACATGCATAAATCTGCGTTGCATGAATCCAGCCTCTTTGCGCACGTGACGCAGAACCCGCTACACGCGTAGAGCTTAACCACACGATGGAAGCCTGCCTGCTGGGAAACCCTTAGGCCCAGGTGCAGAGACACCACCTTGCATGTACACCAGCTTACTACGTTGCACGGTCGTTACGTTTGCATTTTATGTATATATTTAATGAACATGTGTGCATTTATGCATATATTTAACAAGTAAAAAGGGTTGTGGGGAAGTGGCCAAACTGCCAGCCAGCAACCGGCTACTCATATCTCTATTTCCTCAAGGGAACTAATAAAAGGAAGTTCTACTTCCTTCTCCTGCAAGGGATTAATTCACAGCAGTAGCCGTTCTTTTCTTAGATATGTATTTTAACTCTGTCTTCAATATTCTACTCCAATATTACAGTAACATGCTAAGGGACTTTTAAGACCAATGCAAAACAATAAGGCAGAATATGAGTACAGGGAAGATAGGCTGTAAAATGTGACAGAAAGAGGAGGGGAACTCAAATTATCGGATGTGGAAACCAGAGTGCTGGGTCTAGACATCAACGCAAGTCAGCGGCAAGGTAGCTACAGGCTGAGGCCCCTTTCTGATGGTCTCCACATCCTTCTTACCTGCTAGAAGAAAGAGTCAGCTGCCTGTGGTAAAGTTCCGTCTTCTCAAACGCGAAACAAAACGCGCCATATGTAAATGGTGTTGTCCTTTGTGGCACAAAAAGCTTCTGAGTAGGAACGTGTCTGGATTTTACAGACCTGAGGCTCTACTTTTAGAGACTCTTTACCTACTATGTCAAGCTTCTAGGAAGCCACTCAGACCTCTAAAAATGCGAATTCCCTGTGCGCGACTGTATCTCCACAGATCACCAGCCTGATTTTAGGGCTAGAAGCAAGTTCTGTATCCCACAGCACAAAGCTACCAACCCTCTCCCACCCTCATCCTTCTCAATGTACAAAAAGTTTTGCTTTTATCCACACAAGAGATCAGATCTCAGAATTCAAAGTTGCATCCCTTTCAGATGCAGAAACCCTGTTCAACGCTAGAGAATTTAATCTTGTCTTTTCTGAGGCAGGCATAATTCAGGTAAATACGCCACAGTTGAGGAAAAGGTATCCAGAAGTTATTTTTATGAACTGGTAAGCAGCCATCTGTCCACAAACAATCACAGCCTGCCCCCAAGACAAGGCTCCTTTATGGCTGAACTTGTCTGGCATCATGCCCTTTGTTTGCTGACTGGTGAATTATGGCTCACGAATTCACCCCATGCTCTTTCTGCCTTCCCCGTACTGCTCGTGCCTATTGTTTTATCTGTTTGACCAAAAAGAACAACAACAAAAAAATAAATGGTTGTGCTTTGGTTTCTAGTAGATCCTCTTTTTCCTTATGAACCAAATATTTTTTTTTTTATTTATTTGTTCTGACCAGCAACCATAGCAGGACTTTCCCCATTAGCTTACTGAAAATCTTGCCCCAGAATGCTGAGGACACCACAAACCATTTTGCATATGCATCTGCCTTCCAAGTTTGAAAGTGTCAAAAGCAGTAGTCCCTGACTAAAAAAAGAAGTACAGTCATACATAAGTCAGCTGTGATGAATGCTCTTTTCCTATAACCTCAAAAAGATTTCCTCTGCGTTGAGATGTGAAGTAGGCAAGTATTATGAAAGCTCTAGTAGCTGGAGAGGCATCACCAAAATTCCTTCTTCGCTAAGCTTCCTCTCACTTTTCACTGGAATCGTGTACCAGATTATCTTATGTGGTAGAAAGTGACTATATTTCACCTCAGAGATAACTGCGCCTGGGATATTTAGTATACACAAGCCAAAATGCACAGTGCACTAAATGTCTTATTCTCGTGCAAAGAAATAATCCACTCCCCCCCTCCAAAAAAAACCCAAACCACCAAAGCTTTTTGAACAATAGTATTGTATGTCAGACCACTGAGCCTGTTCTGGCCTTTGCGAGTTGTTGGGAAGGTTGGCTCTGGACAGTGATAAAAACTAACTGTAAACCACATAAATGCAGTTTTGGCGCTCCTTTATAAATCTGTACAGTTCCTTGTAAAAGGGCTACATACCATGAAGAAATGAATGAGATGCAAACAAGGAAACTCTACCATGCTGACATCGGTCGCTTCTCAAACATTTTCAAGGCACGATATAGTTGAAAGTGGCCAGGATGAGACTCTCCAATTAGAAAAAACTGTGATCAAACATAGTGGCAAACACTGACATCAGTAGCAGTTAACCTGTTATACTAACTGCTATTGTATCAGCATTTAATTAATTTCGTAAACCAGTTTAACTTCAGTATTTGAAAGGTCAGTCTCCGAAACGCACACAAGCTAAAACTGAAAGGCAAGATACACCGCAGTTACATGATACTTAGGATGTACATAATACGATGCTCTGTGTAACAGGACACAAATGTAAATAGAGCCACGGACCTATGGAAAAGGTTTCTGCCACCCAGCCTTGAGAAGAAAATTCATTAGTTTGCACTGACAGTAAGCTCTTGTTCAACATATGGCACAAAAGCCAGTAGCAAACATAGCAACACTGAGACTTAAGAACACTCAGGAAGTAATCTCCAAAGCGGGGGAGGGGGGGCAATAGTTAGTTTTGCTACCCTATGTTATTTGAGAAAAGCCAGGTAGGTTTGCTACTAGAACTTTTTGCTCAATTGTTGACTTAGAAATACATGAATGACTATCTTTGTCTTTTCTGGTTTTCCAAAATGTCTCCTGGAGAGAGAGGGTCATAGAACTTCAAGCTACGTAAACAGCTTAATAAAAATGAGGGCAGAAAGTTAAACAGTCCTATGTGAAATGTGCATACTTCCAATTTAAAGGAACAAAAATCTCTCTTCAGACTTTCCCTTAG
>NW_009259588.1:5863210-5864084 GCF_000687185.1 Egretta garzetta
AAGTAGTATTACCATAAAAGCTTGATGTTGGATAAGGCCAAGCACGGAGAATTTTTTTTTTTTTCATTTTTTTTATTCAACAGGACTAGGGAAAAAAAGCCCTAAAATAATTACTAGTGAGCATGAAGAAGTAAAGGGAAAACTAAGAAATAATGACATAACTTGATTTTTTCCATTTAGTGTCTTAAACGTGATTTACATCGTATTTCTAAGGTAAAAGGAAGACACTATGCTCACTTATCTACCTAAGTGAGGGAGGATGGCCTCATGGTTAAGACAGTGACGGAGGTTCTGGTGAGTCCTGGGTCTCCTGCTCTCCTGACTTTGAGCACAGCCACTCAACAGCCTCATGCAAAACTTTTCCCCCCCGACGGAGCAGAGGGAATACTCTCCAGAAGGGATGCGAACGTATAAACTGCATCTGGAAGTCCCTAAAGCGTTACGCAGGCGTAGGCATTAGCATAGAGGTATGACACCTCACAGGCTGCGGCGCGTTGTACAGAAAAGCACAAACGGCCTCCGAGTACAGTGATACCACACCAGGGAGATGAAGAATTAATCTCCTTCCTCCCTGTCCCTGGAAGAGATGTAATCCTCCATTACGGAACCGTTGCGTTTTCTCTGAAGAGGCACCTTCCACTTTGCGCCCAGTTTCCTGCGTTTGGGGGAGGGGGGGGTTTGACCAAAAAAAGAACAAAAAAAAATCGAGTATTTGAACTTCAGGGTTTTGCACTGACACCGCGTTTCCAAGACCCGTGAGGTAGTTCGACGGGACAGCCCTGCCCCAGCCCAGGACCCGGCTCCCCGCGGCGCTTCAGCCTCTCGGGGAGGACGCCCCGCTGCTCCTGGGAAGCTGCTGGACTCCGCTCCAGCG
>NW_009259588.1:5865511-5866650 GCF_000687185.1 Egretta garzetta
GGAGCCGCCGCCGCCGCCGCCGCTGCCGCTGCTTGGAGTTGTCTCTGCCGCTTTCCCTGCTGCAGCGGCACAAACGTGACTTCCAGCGTTCCGATTATTTATCTTCTCCTTTCGGCCCCTTTTTCCTCCTCCAAGATGTAACTACAGCTCTGACACTAAGGACCTGCAGATCGCTTAGGCGGCTTGAGAAAGAGAAAAGGGGATATCAAGGGCGTCGTTTTTTTTTTGTGTTTAGGGGGAAATTTTCCATTGCAATGTTTCACTAAAGTGAATTTTGTTTTTTTTTTGTTGTTGTTGTTGTTTCCTTCGCATTCGTCTTTTTTTTTCTTTTTTTTTTTTTTTTTTTTTTTTTCCCGTCCCCCATTTCTCGGATTTATTGCTAGGAGAATCACATTGTGAGGAAAGAAAGTCGGATTACAAGATACCACTACAAACAACCCCCTCCCCCCAGGATTTTTTTCGGTATTTTTTTTTTTTTTAAATTGTCGCGGCTTTAATTCATGAAGCAATTGTCCCCTTTTGCAATCAGAATTTGGATACCAGAATGAGCAAAGAAAGACCCAAGAGGAATATAATTCAAAAGAAATACGTAAGTGGTCATAACATATCTCATTTGACTCCCAGTTTTAGGAAATGGCAGTGAATGTCAAGTTTATAGCTAATCCTGCAGCTGCAAGGCTTTCGAAACGAATGTTAATACCGAATTTTATTTTCCTGTGGTGTGGTGGGGGAGTTTCAGAGGCCCCCTTTTAACGGGGGAACCTTCCATCCAGTCTGGTTATAAAACCAGTTTTGCGTAGCGATTCCTCCAGTGAATAAATGTATTGACCTCAAATGACACAATCATCATCATCTAGTTTTAGATGAAAGGCGGGGAGCTCGGGGGGCTGCCGCGATAATGTCGCGAAACTGCGTTTTCGAGCGGTTTTATTAATACTGCGCTTTTGCAGGCGAAAGGAGGAGGGTTTGGGGTTGGGGGGGTTTTTTGCCTTTTTTTTTTTCCCCCCCCCCCCCTCCCCTGCACGACCTGCCTGCGTGCATCCCCGCCCGGCGAAGCGGCGGCGGTGGCTGGAAGCCCTTTAAGTTGCAACCGAGCGCCTGGTTATGGCGAGGCGGGTTTTGGCAGGAGCACACCCCCC
>NW_009259588.1:5866884-5867433 GCF_000687185.1 Egretta garzetta
TGGAAATGGCCGGTACCGGTTTCAAATCGTTCGTGACGGTGGCTTGAAAATTGGGGCTAATCCCGTGCAGCCCGGGCTGTGTTTCTGCCTCTCTTTATTCGACCGCTTAACCAATCCCTTGTAATTGTCTAATCCTTTAAACGTACAAATGTGGACGGGTAGTTGGATTTTTGTTCGTGCTCCAGTTACGTTTTGATTGGCGTAGGGGAGTTTTTCTTTACGTCGGGAAAAACGGAGGCGATTAGCCAAATATGCAGTAGAGCGAATAATGATTTTTATCCGCGCGTTTAAAGAAAAATTCTTTATTGGGGGATATATAGATATATAGATATATATATATAAATACTCGCTTTTGGGCGTGTTTGATGCGAGGCTTTAAAAGTTGTAGTTTATATCGCGCCTGTCGACCGGGCCGATTTATTTCGGCGGGGAGGGGGGGTGTTCCTTGGCGGGGAGGGTGACCTTCGGGACACTTTCCCTCGCTATTCTATAGATTTGGTAAAAACTGCAGCTGACTCCAGCTGACTGCCGCTCTCGGTTGCCCGGCCC
>NW_009259588.1:5868745-5878456 GCF_000687185.1 Egretta garzetta
GGTCCGCTGAGTGTTGGGCCCGGCTGCTCGGCCTTGGGGCCCCGGTGCCCCCCAGCCCTGAGGTGTGGGCTACGCCAGGGATGAAGCCTCGCCGTGGGGAGCGAGGGGGCCAGCCAGGTGCCCCCCGCCGCATGGGCACCAAGCGCTGCTTCGGCGGCCCCGCTCCTCCTGTCAGTGTGGGTTGTATCGGGAGCAGAGCCTGGTTTTAGGCTGCTGCTTTTCGGCATTTGCGAAATGAATTCTGAAAACAAAAAGGTGGTGAGAACAATGGAGTAAAGCCTGCACGTTGCAGGCTGCTGTCTCAGGGCTCGGCTCCCTGCTTCGTAAGTGGTCGCAATTAAAAGTTCTCTTAAACTTTGAGAGCGTTATCTTTTGCAACCGATAACCCAGGAATGAGGAAATCCGTGTATGTGTATCTCTTTTTTTCTTTTTTCTTTTTTTTTTTTTCCCCTGTGCTTTAAAAACGCTATCACTTAATTTTTAAAAGGACTATGGCTGACTCATACAAATCTTTCTTCTCACTTTACCCTCCTCCTCAAACATCTTTACATATCAAATATTGCCTTTTGGCTCAAGCCTCAGAAAGCTGACAGCTTTGTAAAGCATCAGCCGAGAAGCCAGACTGCATTCAGTATGCGCTTGGAATTAATAGTTCTTAAACGAAAAGCTTTGAAGTCTTAAGCGTAATTTCACAGGTGCACTTTTCTGCCCATTTTTGTGGTGCCGAATAGCAAATCTTCTGTTCTTGCTGGCTTAGGTCTCGGAGTATCAGACCTGGATTACTGCCTTTAAATACCTGCACAGTTCTGCTACCAGAGCAGATGGCAAAATATAATTAAGGAGTAATGTCACTTCTGTCGCCTTGTGTGATTTGCTTCCTTGTCCTTGCAGAGGTAAAAGTGCTGTTGTCTGCCATGAGGTGACATGCTTCACCTACGGACGGCCTGGTAAGCCCCTCAGACAGAGGGCTGGCAAGGCCTGTCCGGGATTAGCCTGCTGCAGACGTCCAACGAGAGCTTCTGTGAGGGCTGCAGCCTTTGAAATGATGCTTTCTACTTGGGCGTGCTTCAGGCGGGCTCAGGGACTTTTGGGGGGGGTCAGTGAGCACTCAGCACCACCTCCTCCTAAGGGATGTTTGTGTGCAGGGGCCTAGCCCTGGGCACCCCGGGGCTTCAACCCGACCCTCCTGCCCTGCTTTGTGCAAGAGTTTCCTCATTTCCCTCCCCCAGCCCCACAACTGACGTGTGCTTGAAGTTAGGCCGCTTCCTGCAAGAAATAATGTAAAAGCACCCTTGGCAGCAGAGGTGGTATTTGGTGTACATTGCATCTTATTTCAAATAACCTTCTGGAGCTGTCTTGTGCTGGGTCTTTTTCAGGCTTGCAGGAATGATTCCAGCAGCATGGCATGCTCAACTCCCCTCTTTTTTTTTTTTTTTTTTTTTTTTCTCCTTCAAATGTATAACTTCAGCTAAGGGAGTAAGGGTGCTAGCCTCACTTGAGATGCAAGTTTGGATTCCTCTTAACCTTCTCCTGGTCTGTGGAGACTACAGCGTTATGTTGTAAGTGGCTATAGGATGGCGTGTAAGTAGTAATTAAAATACTTTTTTTTTTTTTTAAAGGAATATTTACTTTTTGCTATCAACAAATGTTTGTTTTGAAAAACAAAGCCCTGAGATACTAATGGACTCCTACTCGCTCCGATGGACTGTGAGCCAGAAGTCTGTGTAAGATGCTGTCCGGAGTGAATTACCATGAATCAAGGCCCCTGTAAAGAGTTTCTAATGTTCATTAAAACACTTCCACCCTCTCTTATGAGGCCTGCTAAGCCAGTATTAAAATATATATATTACCCCTTCCTTTTCTGTAGATGTAAAATAACAGCTAATGCTATGCATATGCTAAAGTGTGGTATAAACGTCAGCTGATTCTGTAAGGCGGTAGCATTCCCTCCGTTTTATTGTTTGATGAAACAGAAAGAAGTCTAAATTACTCGCCTGAAGCTACGTACTGTAACGGTGGCAGAGATGGAACTAATCTCTATTTCTGCAGCCTCATCTAGCGCTCCATCCTGCAGCTTATGGGCTCTTGCTGCGAGGCACAGCATCTGCTGTACAGGGACTACTTTACACAGTTCAAACTTTAGGATTTTCCCCCTCCCCAGTTATGGTCTGGACTGTCAGACGGACAGTGTATTTTTAACATAATAATAAAATAAAAGATGCATTTCAGTACAGGTACTTGATTTTTTTTTTTTTTTTTTTGAGTGATGATCATACCCTGCAGCTGATAGAGACCAGTTGATACTGTGATGACTCAGCTGTGGGAGTATTACATAAAGTAGGTCAATTTTTAAATCTCATCGTCTGAAGCTGAAGGGATGCCAGGCTTAAAATTTATATTTTGTTTATACACATTACTGATATTTCCTGGTTTGTACATAACTGGAAGTTCTTGAGGGGGAGGGAAATGGTTTTTGGGGTTGGTTTGGGGTTTCTTTGGCCGTTTATGTTGTATCCTGAGTGAATTCAGTCAACTTGAACTTGGGGAGGGAGGGGAAACACCAGCTGCTTTCATTTCTAAAGTTTCCAGTTTGTAGCGCTCAAGTGAAAGGGAGGCTTAAAGGTAGTTTTAAAGTAAAAAAAAGCAGAGACACGTTTATTATTTTTTATTACAAGCACCTAGCTTTTGTGTGATTTAGCAGATGTGGAATTTGCAGAGGAATACATACATTGCTGTGAAATCCAAATTTGCATTTAAAACATTCTGGTTTTTCCCCCCCCCCCCCCGTGTAAATGATACATTGTTTGCCTTACTGGGCAGACAGTCTGAAAACAATAGTGCTGATGGATTTGACTGCCTGTGTGTAAGATTAACGGGACGTTAACTTTCAAGTCTAATAATGCAAATTTCAGTGTTGCCAAACCTGAGCTTCCCTTAAATGTTTTCTGATGCTGATGGCCCTAAATGCCCCTATGGTAGGGGCCAAAACTTCAGCTGGCAGTTTTTATGGCCTAGCTCTTCACCTTCAATACAAAGCCCCTTAACCTGTTGTTAGGACTTCAGAGAAGAGGGTAAAACATACCTGGAGTTTAATGTCGAAGGAAATGATGGGGTATGGTACACATATACTTTTTATATTTACTACCGTTTTTTATTTAAAGCATTTTAAAGTGGTAGGAAGCCACCGGGAAACTTAAAAGCTGCAAATCGCTTGTAAAATTTGGGTCTAGTATGTGAGGAGTACTTGGCGCTGAAATTCAGATACAGGAAATAATATGCTTGCCAAAATGTATTTGGTGTTCTCTTAGATCTTTGATGGGTTGTTTTGCTGGCTCATTACTACTGGGAATATTGGATGCGGTCCTTTTTGGTTTTTAACGGGCAGGTTTTATTTGGGAACTCTTGGCTTTCATTTGTAGGGGTGAGTTTATTTCGGTCGGTCACAAAAACATTTTCTCAGTGAATCAGTAGGTAGAAGGTTTAAAACCATTTGCCGTTTCACTCGCTTGGGTTTCACACTTTCCCTCGTGTAATGACATCCTGTTCTGATGCCGTTCCTTCGGTAATCCGGCAGAGGCCCGGTATTTCCAGTGGTGGGCTGTGGGAAAGGAATAAACCCTCTAATTATAGCAGCAAGGGCTTGTTTGAAAATATGCTAGTTCTCTTCCCCTCCACGTGTGCTTTCTTTTTGTCTGTCGCTTCCTTACACAGATGAAAGGTCTGGAGCTGTAAAATGCTGCTCTTCAACTTCCCGTGCGAGCACGAAGTTCGGTGGCAAAGCTGAGCGGTGGCCAAGAGTGTTGCCGCCGCTGAACGCCGTGTCTCGAGGCTCTCTGCTAGAGACCACGGCTCCCGGGTCTGTCTGCAAGCAGACTGATGGTGTGAGTGTACCCCATCTGCTCCCGTGCAAAGTTTTATCGGATTAATTTATGGTCCTGCAGAACGCCCTTCGGAGTGACCAGCTTGGCTGAGCACGGAAGCAAGGAAAAAAAGCTCAGGCGGAAATCATCATTCCACCAGTTCACCTAGGGAAAGGGTGGCATCCGAAACTGCTTCAGCATTTCTGCAGAAAATTTCTCATCCTGGGCTGATGCGTCATGAACCATATCCCGTATTTTTGCCTAGGGGAACAAAACCTCCTTTAATCAGGCATTAAAATGGGATTGCATGATTAAAAAAATGCATTGAAAACAAAATGAGAAAGCTATACTGCGGTCTCCGTGCGCTTTTGGCATCTAGGTCAGGCCTGTGGAGCAAGAGAAGTTTCTGGTCAGGCTGGGTTTAGTGCCTGTAGGATTGCTACAGTTGCAGTCAGGCATTTTGACATTGCTAAAACCTGTTCAGTAAAAATGTGATGATGCCCCTAGAAGAGTTTTATAATTGCATCACTTGAGGGGCATGACTTAATCCTTTCTAAATGTCTCTCTTCTGTAACGTGTAACCTACTTGGTCTATCCTGCTTGGGTTCTTGCGCTCTTTTTTTGCCAGGTTCTTCCCTTGATTTGCTCTGCAAAAAGGCAGCTTTGGATCTGTGGCTGTTACTATATTGCTTTTACTTCCTAAAGGTTAAAAGAAATGCAAATAACAAGAATCAAGTTGAGAAGCTGTGGCCTGCTGCCGTGCTCCAGGAGGGCTTGCGGTATTCACATCCCTGTGCTGTGCTTTCAGTTCTTTGAGCTTGCCTTGCTGGTCTGACATCTTTTGGATGACGTGATGGTTGCAGGAGGTTAGCGTGTTTTGGCACATACACGCTATGATGACTGGCTAACGATATTTATAAAGTTCAAAAATAAACCATGGGAGCTCATTCTGACATAATCTACTAATCTTAGTTTTGCACTTTGATACTGTGTTGTCTGAGCCAAGTTAGGATAACTGTATATTACAAGCAATTCATTTTTAGCTTTGCTTGCAGATTAGTGCTGAAGCAATGCATGCTTTTAAATTAAGAACGATGGGAATGAATTTGGAGAAATTATTGGCTCTTTTAACTATATGCATATGGAAATCAGCTATGTGCCTATTTTTAAAGCAGATTTATATGAGTGGGTAGAGATACACGTTCCCCAATATTTCTGGACAGTGTTGTGTACTGGTATTTTGACTTGATGGTTTTTTCCTTCACTGCCCACACGAACAGGACAGTCTTCTCTACCCTTTCCCACATTTGTATGTTAAGGGAAGGACTTCCTTTTCTCGTTGAGGATCGTGCTTTATTTTCTTCTGGATAAAAAAAAGTCTCCTACTGTTTGGGTGAACTTTAGTCTGATGCTAGGCCTCCTGCTAGTCACACTGCATTTTGGGGAGTCCAACCAAGATAGTAAGTTTTTGGAGCTCCTCAGTGAAAAGAATTCAGTTTCCCTTGGGCCCCGACAACTCCATTTAAACAGCTAATAACAATTTTCTAGCTACATTTGGGAACGACCTGCATTTTTAAGAAATACAATGAAGAACCTGAAGATGTAAAGCATGTGAGTCAAGCGAATTGCAATGTACAAATATTTTTTTGAGGTTGCTACTAATAAAACAGACGGAAACCATGAGTCTTGGATGAGCGTCTGTCCAGTGTCTCACTCTTTGAGATGCTTATCATTATTTTTATTAGTTGTTATATTTAGCATGTAATTTTCTATGCTGCTCTAAAACTGGGAATCTTTATGCCCAAAAAATACACAGTCTAGAAATTGCATTTAGAGTTTTAAGTTGCTGCAGGCTACCACCATATGTTTATGTTCTTTTTATAAGGTGCCCCTTAGGCAGACTAAGGGTGGTTTAGAGAAGGGATAAGTTTCCTTCTTTCTTGCCTTTTTTATTTCATGGATATTACTTTCAGCCAGTTTGTCCCACAGAGTTGTTTTTGGTACATCAAAGTTGTAAGCCAAATCTGCCAGCTGCAGTGTGCAGGCTAAAAACCACACAATACAAATTTCCAACCCTGTACGTATGCCAGATCAATTAACTTAACTCAACTAGAGCTGAAAAAAAAATAGAACTGCTTCTGTTTTGGTTTCAGCCCTACAAAACTTGGTCCAGACTTTGAGTTTACAAAACTCAAAGCCAAGCAAAAAGAAGGTTTTCTGTTATTGTTTGTAAAGTTGACTGATAACTAAGCTGGTGGTGTATGCGGTTCCTTTTTGGGTGATGTTCCAAATGACCGGGCTTAATGTGAGTGTTTTTCATAGAAGGATGACATAGATGGACGCCCGAGATGTGGTTTTCTGATTGATAGTCACTTTTTTTCACCCCTCTCGAAGCATAGTGATAATGATGAAAATTCTCATGGCTTATTGCCGTCGTGCAGACTGGCTTTTTGAGACTAGGGAACGTCCTGTTCGGTTTTGGACATAAAGCAGAAGTTAATGTGTTGGAATAGTATTTCCTCTAATCATTTATTAAAAGCTGTACTACACCCAAATAAGACTGTAAGAAGGAGGTAGTCTTTCTGCTACTGAGGCCCTTCTCTCAAGTTTGAAAAGCTTTTACTAATGTTATTTTTTTGTTGTTCTGGTTATTCAACATGTAATGGGGACACAGTAATATCACTTTGTAAGACGAGGCTTCGTGTTACTTAAAAGCTGGAGTTACAGCATGTTACAGTAACTGTAACTTGTGAATTATTTATAACTGGGAAGAAATAATGGTTGTCCTAATGGCAAATAATTTCAAAGATGGCTTTTTTGTTTTTCAAGGCTGTCTGTGGTGCCTTGAACCTATAAAAACTCCAAAACCAAGAAGTAGCCGTCAAGAGAAGCTGTCCTGTCCTGTTCTACTGTCCCCTTCTTCCTGTCTGGGGTGGAGGTGTCCTGTGTGTAGCTTTTGCATTTTGCCTCCGGTAACAGCATTGTGAATGTGGAGACCTGTAAGCTGCCTAACACTGTGGTTTTATGATCACGGTAAGCCTCCGCTACACTTTAAAGAAGCGGTTTAGCCTTCCCCTGGTTGCCTGTCCGCCCTCTCTTCTGCCGGCCAACGTGTGTACCAGCTGATAGCACCCACTGCAGATCGGGGACTTTCCAGGTTAAAGCTGAACTGACAAAGTACGTGTGATTTTTCAGGTGGATTCATTTAATATTGCAGTTTGTGATGTAGCTGTAAAAATACTTGGTCTGGGGAAGGGGCTGCAGGGACACAAATGAAGTGGCAAGGGAGGGGTTTGATTGCTTCTGTTAGCAATAGTGTGAGCTTAAATGGGCTGTGAAATTATGACTAAATGGGAGTCAAGATATATGTTTTATTTCCTAGCAAACAAAATTAGTTGTCCTCGTCTATTCTAAGGATTGTTCGGGCATGCATTTTGCTGTACTGTCCTCCTGCTGGAAGTATGGTCAATGTTAAATAAGGTTGAAACTAAGTTAGGCCATATAGATGAAAACGAAGCTGAAGGTATTTGTGCCTGTGGTCATGGTAGTGCCATAATCATTTCCAAAGTGCTAAAATATATTAGAAGGTGCTTAAAAATGTACTACTTCCGTTAGGTGTCATACTTGCTTAGATAGGATTTGAACAATTTTAAACAAGAGAAGGAAAAAGGGGAAGAAAATAAAATTAAGGTAGCTGTGCTACTGGAAGCTGGGTTCCACTGCTAACTGTGGTGGAAGTACTCAAGAAGTACTTCAGTTCAACCCCCACGTGCACCCACCCCACAATACAAGAGCTCCACTGTGGAAATAAGGCCCCTGCGCTGTTCTACTTTCTGCAGCAAGGACCTGCTTACAGAAGGGAGTTCCTCCAGAAATTTCCCGTGGGTTTATTTGGTTTATCTTGTACTACTTGAATGAGTTCAGATCGCTTCTCTTGTTAAAACCGCTCATGTATATTGAACGTGCCAGTGAACTGTATTTTTGCCCCAGGTTCCCAAGTAGTGTGAGAAGGCCAAACCACGTCAAATCAAGAAGCTACAAAACCCAAGGTTTCCTTTAATTATGGGAACATCAGGATGTGGCATCCCATGCCTTTTTCTCACCATCAAAGCCAGCACTGGTGACCCGGCTGATCTTTCCTTCACGGTATAGTTCACAGTGTGCTTTGGCCATGTCAATAACAACGATAGAGCTGCATATGAAATAGGGTCACTGAAATTAGCTGGCTTAAAAAGTAATTATGCCAATGCTCTCTTCTTCTTTCTCTTCCCCCACCCCATCTTTAAATGGTCTGGTTTCAGTGCAAGCCTGCAAAGACTTTGTAGTGCCACAGTTAAGGGAACGGTGGGGCACAAGAACCTCTTTGGCTTTGCTGCGGATTAAAGAGCGGTGTGGAACTGCACCCTCAGTTTCAGTCCAACAAGGCGCTGTAGGACGTGCCTGTCGCAAATGTATGAATACTCTTGCTGACGTCGATTGAAGTACTTGGAGCTTGTGAGTTAAGCACATGCCGAAGTGCTTTTCAGGGCTCGAGATTTTGCCGTTCCTGTTGTAAGAGTGTGCGCAAGTATTTGCAGGCAGGAATGTTAGTTTTCTAAGAGGGTGATAGCCATTTAATGGTTTTAATGGCTGTACTAGATGTAGTTCTGCCTGTTTTCTGAACTGTTTCTTTTTCTTTTTGCTTTGCCAGTGACTTAATATTTTATTTAAATGTAGTAACTGTTCTTTTTCTTTCCTTAACTCTTCATTATAGTGTGCATATGTGCATAGTAGTGGCATTTTTTATGGTTCACGCTCCTCCCTCCCTGCCCTCTTGTCTTGTGGTCCCATGCTTTCCTCTTTCTCTCATTTCTGTGTGTTTTTCTGATTGGGCTCCTCTGTCCACGTCATGTCTCTCTGGCGAAATTGGCTCTTACGAAGCTGCTGGCACCTCTTTGCAAGAAAGCAAAGCGACCCATTGTCACAGTATTTTTTTTCTTTTCCTGAAGGCCAAAAGGGGAGATGAGAAGAGGTTCCTGCAGGTTTATTTTGGGGGCAGCCCCATAGGAAATACTTTGGGAGAGGAGGGATTGCACTGTTGCTACTTGTCTCTCAAGCCTGCATGCAGAATATGAGTGTTGGTTATAGAAAATACCGGCTGTGTACTGTGCAAGGCTCAGCGAGCTGTTAATGTACGAATACTATGGAGGAAAAGTAGAGCATGGCCCTGCTCTTCCCTTTTTGCAGTCCTTTTATGAACTTCTGGGAAATCAAATCGTGCTGATGTGAGCATTCAGGAAAAGCTAATCTCATAATTCATATACGTTAAAGGCTTTCATTTATAAAATGCTTATATTCATGCTCTTTCAGTCAAGAGCAGCGTTATGTGACACAACTGACCAGTTGTAAAAAAAAAAAAGTGCGCTGGGTGGCAGACCAGTTATAATGATTTCTGGGCCCTGTTTCTTTTGAGAGCAGGAATACAATTTTCAGCATAAATAAGTTTAGAAAAGTATGGTCTCTTAAAGTCTTCTGGGTAATATAATTTCTTTATATCATACTTAGTATTTCATTATAATACTACCTCAGCTGGCTGCTATGAAAGCTGCTGGTGTATCATGCAGATGAAGGAAATGTGTTTATGGTCTAGGTAACAATGTTTTTTCCCCCCTCACAAGCATATTTTTTTATATTCTTGTTGATTCTTCTTCCTTTTGTGGTGTCATTTTCTGCCAGTTACTCTTGCAGTCAAGGATGCAGTGAAATTAATTCCCTTGTGGGCATTTTGGAAGCTACCAGTTCACTAATTTGGATAGTGAAGGGATAAACTGTTACTTCCTTTTTTTTTTTTTTTTTCCCCCCAACTTTTTTT
>NW_009259588.1:5878824-5881277 GCF_000687185.1 Egretta garzetta
CTTTTTTTTTTTTTTTTTCCCCACCAACTTTTTTCAGATTCTGCCAGGGATGAGTCTGTTTTCTCCCTTTACAGCAGCCCATTAGTGCATTATAACCCCATACATCATCTGCTTTCCCCTCTGGAATAGTGTTGGGTTGACCACAGGGATTCCCTAGCAAAGTGGTCAGAAGCTTTTTAGCTTTTTGGAAAGTTGTTTTTTTTCTGGATATGCCATTGCTTCTTTCTTTTCTTTCTCTCCTTTTTGTGTCCCTGTTCACCTTGCGTAACCACGAGTTGGTGCTTGGTACCAACTGAGGGGCTGCCTGGTTACCAGCTCTGCAGAATCTGTCTCCTTCACACGAGCTCGTTTCAGGGGCACTTCAGAGTGTTGTCATTTTATCGCCTGGGCACCACAAGCACGACTGCAGCTACATCTGGGGCTTTGTCAGGGAAGCAGGAGTGTGCTCAGCTCTGGAGGGCTAACCTGCCCTCCGGTACAGCTTCTGAAACAGAGGTTAGTATAATGTGAGAAAAATGGCCAGGATGTATATCCGTGGTTGGAGTTCTGCTTGTGTGGAGGATGGTTTGCCCTGAATTCCCGGTTAGGTCCTGCCACTGTCTACCATGCCTTTAGCCATCTCAGCAATGTTTTTCCTGCTTTTACTTTCATGTGCTCCCTCAGCCACAGTCCCATGGTCAGGCTACAGCTTGGCTGATGGCTCTGACAGCTTAGGAGGGATGTGCTGCTTCATCTTTTTCCGTGGAAGAATATACATGAGCACATTCTACTGTTGTCTTTGGAAGAAGACTTTGAAGATGTCTGTTCAGGCATGCTTTTGAAGGTGTTCTGAAATTTGCTTTCAACTATCCTATGTATAGATGATTTATCACCATTATTCTGTTCCCATGGAGCAGTAAATTGCATCTGGGCTGAAAGGTTATCTTTTTTCCTTAAAACGCTTCATACTTGTGTACCAGTTCTTCTTTTATTCCATGCTCTCCAAATGTCCAGGTATCTTTTTCCCACCAGAGGAGACACAGTATTTTAATTGGAACCCGTGTGTTACAAAGCTGAAGCAATGCAGCATGTAGCACTTCAGCTTTGAAAACTCATTCCGCTGGTTCAGAATGCCATTGAGATAGCTCCAGCTGGTTTCCAAGTTCCCAATCCACTAGACTTTTTCAGAGATTAGATCACCTTCTTCAATAAAAGCAAGGATCTGCAATTGATCTGAGGGAGTTAATACATAGTTTAATTTCAACACACATGAATAATGTTAAGCCCATGCATAAACTAGTCTAGTTAAGGCAAAGAACAAAATAATAGGTGATCTCTTGAGGCAGCCCTCTGAAACAAGAAGTAATATCTTATAAATTTTTAAGCACGTAAGAAGATTGAATCGCTGGCATTATTTGAGACAAAGGACTGTAAGAACAATTCTAAGACTGGCTGACTGGCCTACTGTTCAGCTTAGAAACTACAACAACATCTAGTAAGGGAAATCTCTGGTATAGCGGATTGGTTATCGGGGCTCCTAATCCTGTCGTAGATAAGAGAATATAAAACTGTCAAACCCAGGGTTTTAAATCTCCATCTCCCAGGTTGCTGTCATTTGCATGGCTTTTTTTTTTACTATTATTTTTTAATTGGTTTGGTTGTTTGTTCATGCAGGAAGTCTCTAGAGAGAAACGAAGAAGATTTCTGCAATGACACGACCTTTAGGTGCAAGTATCAGCCTTCAGGGTTACCCATAACAAAACTTTAGTTGTTCTGCTTGCATTTACGTATTTCATACTTGGTCATGCCACAGCATGAGAAAGTTCTCTGGAGCAAAGTGTAATGCTATACAGGCTCATCTAATGATATTTTCCAGTGCCTGGCTTGTCTAATGCCTATCTAAGTAAACTTTCCCAGCTCTTCTGTGTTGGCAAGGTCAGTAATCTCACTGTGCTTTCTGTAGAAGTTTCATGTGCCTGGCTCTTCCTGGACTAGGTCGAAGAGCTGCTTTATTGTCACTTCTGAAAAGTACCTCTGCCCACGTTTTCTCAGCACAGCGAAGTCTTCTCGTTATTGTCAGTTGAACCTTCTAGTGTGGAGGACCAACGCAAATATTACTAGGGCTTAATAAGCAACTTACCTTTGGATGACTGTTGCTGTTGTGATAAAAATGGTACAGGGTTGGTTGCTCATTGATTGATGCTTTTTGGCCATCTTCCAAGATGAAACTAACTTCATTACACAAGAGTTTCAGAACAGTACAGAGTTGTCCATTTATTTCCTTCAACTGTTACAGAGCTGACAGCTTGCCTTTGGAGGGTCATATATTCGAAAGCTGCCAATTGGATCTTACTGCATTTTAGCCAAATGTGGCAGAGTCTGAAGTTCATTTGCTCGCTAATACACCACCACCACTATTTTTCCCCCTTAAGTTTTTTACCTTCTGTTCTCTCTCCCTTCCTTCCCCTTCCCTT
>NW_009259588.1:5881305-5883137 GCF_000687185.1 Egretta garzetta
ATGCCACAAATAAAAGGAATTAGGTTTTTTGTTGTTGCTGCCTGTAATTTTGGTTTCTGTTAATAAGACTTTTGTTTCGCTGGCTAGATCAGTTCTGCATGTGGAGAAATGCATGGGTTTCAAAAATGGTAAATGGAAGATATTTTTAATCTTGCTGTTTCTGCTAACCGTGCTCCTACCTCTAAGTTAGCTCCTTATTTCCAAATTGCTCCTTGTGACTTTGGCTTCCTCCTCCTGCTTCATCAGTGCCCTCCACTGCTCTTTTGGTACCTTTACTGTGGAAGTCGCCATTTGGAAGCCTGTGTGAAGTCGCCAGTGGGAATTCTGCATACTTAGCTGAGTAATTCTCTAGAAGAAGGAGAAACGGGGGGAAGACAAACCACGTACATTATCCGCCTATGTACTGCTTGAAATCAGAAAGTATGTTTCTCTTGTGGTACCCAGAGAAATGGTTTCCTCACACTGATAAGTTGTGAGGACAGGCTTAAAAGTTTTTTGTGTCAGTGGGCTAGCACCTTGAGTTCTTCTAAGTAAGTGTTTTCTGCAACTTAGATGCTTTTTTTGCATGTCTCTGTGCATTCCTGGAAAAATACATGTTTTTGTGGTTGTGTTCTTAATAACTAAGCAAGATGAGCTGAATAGTCTACTTTATAAAATAGACAACTTTATTTGTGTTTCTCTGGCCTCTGTTTTAAATGTGATGTTAAATGCAATGGAAGAATAGAGTTTCAGTTCTGAGCCAATCTATTCTGCCTATGAAAACTTTTTCAGCTAATTACTTTCAAATTACTTTTCCCAAGTCGTTCCTGACTCTCTTTTTCAGTATGTATTTATGTACTTGTAAAGTGGAAAAATAGTAATATTTAGTCAGGTATTGATGATGTTATTTAATGCGTTAAGCTGCTTGCTTTAGTCCCCAAAGAAAACTCCAGCAGCAGTATTAGATGAAAGCATGCATACGTCCATTTCCTCTAAGAGTCTGTCTCAAATTCCTCCTGATCTCAAGAGTGATTATTTTGGTAGTTATTTTAAATTTTAGCTGTTTAGACATGCATTTTATAGAAGTTTGTCCTATGTTTTCTAACTTTAATGTGGATTATTTCTTAATTTTGTCTTGTTTCCTACTTAAGCGATGTTCTGTAATTACCTGATTCTCTGTGGTTGTGTGTAAATGAAACGATGAAATCTGTTGTCAATTAGCAATCAATGTGGTATCCATATTTTTAAATGTTATAAATTGCCTATTAGAGCTAATTTTCCAGGGCATCTCTATCTCCGTTCTTAATGTAATGCGGAATATTTTACAATAATGCCTAGGTTAACAATGATAGTCTTGCTGTATTGTGCAAAAAAGGCTTCTGTGCAGACCCAGCTGGGTTTCAGGCTTAATTCATTGCTCTATGGTGGGATCACCACAGCTGCTGTGGGGCCTTTACAAATGCAAAAAAGCTGTCAGTGTTTGTTTCATCAGATGCATAAGTGATGAGGCCAAGTTGAGGAATCCATTCCAGCGCGCGGTGTGCATGCTGGAGGCATTATTGTTTACAGAATTAGTGTCTTAATGCTTTAAAATACATGGTGCGTGTTTTGCCTTTGAGCAAAATATTTTAGGAGTGAGATGGTTTAAGGGTCCTTTTCAGTTTAGTCCCCTCTTCTAACAGCGTTTGCCCTGAGTCATGTAAATGTATGCGTCTGAATTACTGCGCCGTACCTGCCTTGGTCACGAGTAATTCGGTTCTCCTGTCTCGTGCCTCTTTTTTGCTAGTACTTTGATTATTGTAAGCAGTCACAATAAAATAATTGCACAGCTTTTATGCGGATTTCCCCCCCCC
>NW_009259588.1:5883264-5913671 GCF_000687185.1 Egretta garzetta
CCCGCCACCACCTTAAGCTGTCAACTGGAGGAGTTGCTGCTAGCAGTTTCCTACGGTCACCAGAAGTCAGAGTACTACTTCTGGCTGCCAAGGCTTGAACGAGGCTCCTTCCAGCCAATTAGAGAGTAACGATGATTGGTTTCAGAGGGTGCTGCTTAAGAATGCAGAGCATGCCTCCACGGTGGGGCCGACTGCATGATTCCTCTACCAATACTCCTTCCCTTTGCTTGAGCCTCCAGGAACGTAACATGGAGTAGGGCTTTTGCTTATGTGACGCCAGACTGGCTTGGGGGGGGTGAGGTGGGGTGTAGAAGCAGGGGTTCAGGTCTTAAATTGTTTTCCTCTGAGAGCGTTCATCTGATCTTCCAGTCTTTGTTGCAGTCTGTTGGCTGCGAGGTTTCATTAGGGCACGGCCACCCTTCCCCATATCATGTAACTCCGCCGATAATAGGCATTGCAGGAATTTTAACTAATGCGCTGTTTAAGCCGTCGTCGCTATGATTTTATTAAATGTGCTTGCAGCGTGGAATTTTGCTAATGCTGTAGAGTGATCTGTTATGCAAATTGAATGTAAGAATGGGCTAGTGGGGATTTGTTGTCTGCATATTGGAGACCTGTCTTTTGCATTTGGAAATGAGTTAAATGGTGTCGGCGCAGGCTGCTGCTGAAATGTTTGGGCAGCCTTGGCTTTCCTGGTTGGGGGTGCAGTGTTGTCACGGAGGGGCTGAGTTTGGTTTGTAAGGGGGGCTCGCCTGTCTGGAAGAGTGCTTGCAGGCGGGCATTTCAGCCGGCACGCACAGGATGAATCGAACAACGTGAGCGTAGGATAGCTTAGGCACAGCCATATACAAATTAGATTATGAGATTTATTCTGGCTGGTCTTCACGGGCGGGCAAAGCTGCGTTCTCACTTAAGCTCTTCTGCCATAATGCAGGCAGATTCCTGTGCTGGAGCAAACGATGTTTAGCTCGGTGCACGACTGGTAATATCCGTGTTTGCTGGCTAAACCGTTGGCCTGTGGCTAAAGCGGCACTCCTCCAGGTGCGATGCGTGGTGACGAGGAGGCTCTCCGGTGCTGCCGGGTGAAGCGGGAAGGCAGGGGGTTCGGCTTCCTTTCCAGATTTGCTTGCTTTGCTGCGGCACGTGAGCTGCTGTACACCCAGCAGACATGAGAGAGGGAGTCGCCTCCTCCCCGCGCTTGCTGCTGCTCTCGTGGCCTCTATTATCCCCCAGGCTCAAGCTCAAAAGGCGACCAAACGTCCTCTTCTCGGGCTGTTCCAGGGAGCAAGTTGCTTGCCACACTCTCTCTGCCAGCACTTTGTAGCTAGAAAAGCAGCAGCAGACGAAAGAAACCCCTACCTGGCAGCTGGTGCCTTCCATCCCTCCCTTTCCCGCACCTCATTTACAGTCGCTGGAAGCGCGACCATTTAATTCCCTTGGAGTCTCTGTTGCTATTTTATTATTTGTTGTTTGCTGCGGGGCTGGAAATGGTGTGGGAGGGCTGCTTTGGGGGTGCTGAGTGGGGTATAGCGGCAGCAAGCGCTTAGCCAGGACCTGGAGGAGCTGAGCTGTCGGTGTTAGGTCTGTCCCTCCGGTCTATAAATTGGGGGTGGGAGAGGGAGAGAAGTAGGGAGCTTTAAACTGCAGCAGGTGAAACTGCAGCATAGCGCTTTCTCTTGACAGAGATGGAGATGGGTTGAATGTTTTCAAGGAAGGTGGTTTTAAGAAAAACCAAAACCTCCTTGGCAAAGCGTCTGTCTGTTTTTCAGCATTAAGGCTCTGCTCAGCCTCACAGTGCGGTAGTTCGGCTTTGCACGGATGGAAATAAAATGTCTGAGCACGTCATGGGGAATAATTTGTATTTTGGGGGGCGCAGTGCAGTTAAGAGAAGCCTTTGGTGATGCCCATGCAGGCGAGGCTGAGCTGGGGAGCTGCTGCTCTCGGTGTGTGCTCGGTGCGGTGGATGGGCTGCCACGCTCATCCCCCAGCCCTGGAAGCATGCTTTTGTGAGGCACGGGGAGTCCACTCTGGCAGAAAACGGTTGCCGGAGCGCCAGGAGGTGAGGTTTGTGCCCATGATGTGGCTGTTCCAGGCACTCAGGCTGCTCCTGTGCCCTATCCCCACATGGAGTGGCCTGAAATGGAGCAGAGGCAAGGCTTCTGTGCTGTGGGGGACCTTAACAAGATGCCAAATTTCTGTCCCGAGTAGCATGAGTGCTCCCTGAGGGGATGGGAGGGCAGGCGAGCCCACCTCCTGAGGTCTCCCTCAGCTTTATTTTCTTCCCCTGGCTCTCTGCTCTTCTGTAGGTTGGGTGGCAGAACCAAAGAAATGGCTATTAAATCGAAATGGTGGAAAGAGCGGAAAGGGAACGTCTTTTCCCCCCCCCCTCCTTTCTCCCAGGGCAGGCTGCCTGTGCTGCCTCTTCCCAGGGGTGGCTGCTTGCTGCTGCTGCATCCCTGCCCACTGCAGCATCACTGCTTCGGCTGTGAGTCCCAGCTGACCCTTAAGTTTGAGCTTAGAGTTAGAGCTGCTTCATAGCAACATTTTAAAAATGAAACCAAATTATCTACAGTATAATATCTTTTTAAAAAAACTTGCATTGTTATAGAACCGTGCTTTAGAAAAACTCAAATTTTGAGCCAAATCAACTTTGTGGCCCTTTGGGTTGCTGGTACCATGCCAGATCATGTTGGTAAAGAAAACGTTTGAATTAGTTACAAATAGCCTTGGATACATTTAGCTGCCCTGAAAAATGCAGTAGTAATATTTGAGGTATAATACACAATTTTGTTGTTCTTTTTTATTAAGATTTCTCCCTCCACTCCAACATGTTAAGCCACTAATGAGGAAGTAATGGAAACCGGGATTCCAGCTTTATATTTAGACTTGTAAATGCATTGGCGTTGGAAATACTCTCGTCAGTGTTAACGCGGATGGTGGCTGTGTCAGTGTGGGGAACGTATTTCATCATAGGAAGCTGTGTTAAGCAATTGTCCCCTTGCTGGTGAATTGGCTCTTGACGGAGATTCAGAAGAGGTTATTTTAATTAGGCTTTGTTTGAAAACATGGCTCAATCTACTAATTGAGGTAGGTGCTACTTCCCGGTGGACTCTTCTCACAGTGTTAATGCAAAATTGCTGGGTATTTGCTTTTTAAGCCTACTTCTCCTTCTGTCATATTTGTAGGAGAGACAGACAATTGTGTGGCAAGAGCTTCGTATTTAATTCTAGGAAATGAAAAAAAAAAAACCCAACCCTTCAAGAAGCGCATGGTTAAAAATAGTATTTCAAAAAGCTGTACTGGGAAGTTGGATGTTGGATGAGGAACGTGGCGCTAATGTGGTGTCACTAACAAAGCGCTGAGGCTTTGGAGGCGACAAACTGGCCTTGGGAAAGCGGTAGTGAGCGCTGAAAACACCAGTGCCTGCTCTCCGAGGTGGTACACGGCTTTTTGCTTGGTTCCCACCAGGGCCGGCGTGCTCGCCTCTTCCTGTGGCAATACTGGCGTAGGGGAGAGCTGCGTTCCGTGCTTCGCTTGACAGAAGGCACATCAATACGTGGCTGCCCAGTCTGCTTTTCTCTTAAATAGCTTAGCTGATGTTCAAGGCCGAGGGAAGTACAAAACAAAACTCTGAAAAAAATCTTTCAGATGTTTTAATTAAAAGTGATGGAAGTGGAGAATTGGAGCGGCTTCTGTGCTAGGATGGCTTATTCAAACATGCAGCTTAACCAGTTAGACTGCAAGGTGGAAAATGCTAGAGATTGTGTATCTGAATTAAGCAATTTTAATTTGGTCTTTCATCTGTGTCATTACCGAGGGATATCCTGCAGGCTGGTTTAATGAACTCAATCTAGAGGTGTGTAGAGGCACATCTCGTTGCTTGACAGCAGCAAGATGGCATGCTATGACTGGCAGACATATCTTCAGCTTGTGTAATTGTCTGCTCTTGTCATATGATGACAAATGGAGCGATGATCATATTAAACAACAAAAAAGTTCAAAGTAACACGAAGGCTCTGAATAAACTCTTGGAATCAAAGAGATTCTCACATGACAGCATGTCAGCATGGGTATTTTTAGCCTGAATTAATGCAGCTATAGGAAACTCCCCTCCCCCAGAGAAGTATTACTGTGTGAAGTTAAATGTCAGTCAGAATTTTTAGCCTAAATTCTCCACTTCGTACAGGTGTGGGAGCTTGTGTGGTCAGCCCGCAGCCGATGTTGTACATGGAGGCAAGGAAGAAAAATGTCCCACGTCAGTGGTTTAGAGCCGGGGGCGGGGGGGAAGTATCGTATGGTTTCTCTGGTGACTGACAAATCTGATTTTTTTTTTTTTTTTTTTTTTTTTCTTTTCAAATGGGCCTCTTCCAAAACCAGATGCAATAAGGATGAGATCATGCAGAAAAATTTCATCAGGAACTGAGCATAGTTTGGAGTTTTGGCAACTATGTTTGAGGGAATAGAAATTCCCATCTTTTCCCTTTTATCTATCCATCCAGTTTTCTCTCTCATCATGTACGCAAGCTAATGCATTTCTGTGCATTGTGGTATGAGGTTTTACGTTTTGCAGAATAAACTTTCTGGGCAGACTGAAGTCAAGGATTCTACTGAGAAATATTTTTCCTTTTGTGAGTAAGAAGATTCTGCAGAAGGGAAGGCGCCCTTCTGAAAATTGAGTAAAGTTGTTTCAAAACAGAATGCGGTTTTAGAGCATTGGGGAACAGGAGCTGGTATAGTTAACCACAGGGGAAAATGAGTGATACAGATTACCAGTTTTATTCATTTCTTGGTGCTTACAGTTCACTTTGGTCAGGTTGGTATCTCTGTCACAGTTTTAATAGGATTTCCTTCTTTTTATTTATTTTTTTTAATTTTTTTTTCCTCCCCTAAACTTTCTTCTGATAGTGGAAAAAAAAAATTTTTTTTCAGCAATTAAAAAATCACATATGCTATCACATGTGGCCAGATTAAACCTTTCTCTTCTGAATGCTTCATCCATAAACTTCATAGAAAATTTCTTTACTTCTGGATTGCCATCCTTGTGTGGTAGCCTGGCCCCAACAGTGCATTTTAGATGCTGTTGTCTGAAAAGGCTTTTTCAGGGCAGCTGCCCTGGAGCTGGGGTTTGTCGCAATGATTGATGCAGAGGAACACGAACATGGAATGCCCAGCCCGGAATTCAGCAGTACTCATCTCAAAACGGGTCTTAAATACAGCCTTTCTCCCTTATTGATTGAGTAAGTGAGGGGCAGGAAAATGCTTCCTCGTTGTGATTTCTGAAGTATCTGTAGTTTAGTTCTGGATTTGAAAATTTTTATTGTGGTCCTGCAGAGGTTTAATTGTAATGAGAGTAGTGTTTTGCACATCTACGCCTCATTTGCTGGTACAGCTGGGACTCTCAATTTCAGCAAAAGAGTAGTCTTAGTCAAAAGAGTGCCTATGTAAAAATAGTACTACTCAACAGTTAAACCTGTGTGAAACACGGCACTTCACTAAAATCTACGTGTATCAAGTCTCTTAATGCATTGAAAAAGCTATTTTTTATTAGCCACTTCATTCTTAACATTGTGCAACTTCCACCTTCTGCAGAAATTACATATAGCTGCTGCTTTGGTACAGGTTTGAGTAAGGCCGTCAAGAAAACGTGCGACGTTAGAAAGCTTAAGTATAATTCTGTACCTAGTTTTGGATGCAGTTCCTTGTCCACTTTTAGAAATGCACTAATATATCATTTTCCCATACAGATGAGAGGCAAAGGAGCAGGATTCATTTTAGACTCATACTCATTTAAATGTTGAGTAAGCCTTAATCTTAGAATTGTTGTTGCAGGAAAACCGCTTTGATTTGCAACCTCAGAACTGCAGAAAAAAATTGTTTTACTTTTTTTGTACTGGTACGTTTTATACAAAGGGCCATGAAGAGTTAGTAAACCTGGACTTTACATTGCTGCCGAAGCTGCCTTCTGACTGTAAGCGTACCGTAAGAAGATCTGCTGCCTTAACCCTCTTCTTTTTTGAGTAGAGATGAAAATTTAAGAGTAGAGTTGATGTAGCTTAAAACAGGAATAAAGCTAATTGGGCCTATTTGCTTGGTTTATGGTTTGAAAAATAGGCAGTAGATTAATCAGAGGTGTGATTCGACATCTGGACCGTTCATGCAAGGATGACGGGGAAGATGGAGATAGGTTGTAGAGGGCTTTAAAGTGTGAAACAGCAGAGAAAAGGGAATCGTTCAAGAAACGTGAAGACAGAAGCAACCGCGCCGACACAGTAGTTGTAAAAGTGATTTCTACAAGATATTCTGATGGGATTCATCACTGGGGAGTGAAAGAATATTGCAGTAACGGGGAAAGGAAACAGTGAGAGTCTTTCACAAGGCATTTTAGCTCTGAGGAAGATTTGTGTGTCTGCGACACTTTGCAGGAAGAATTGGCAAGATTTGTCCCTGGTAGGAATACTAGTGCCTGCAGAGGGGTTTGAAATGCTTGATAGCCATATTGTATTTTGAGTGACGGGTAGTCAGTCAGTCAGTTGCAGGATTTTACAAAACTGTTCATGCAGTTGTGTGCAGAAAGGTGGGGGCTGGTTCTGTTATGAGTCTCCCAACAGTAAGGGGAAGAGATTGTCGATTCTTAAATCGTCTGTCTTCATTTTGACCACAAAAGGAAAATGCTTGGAAATGATACAGGCAACATCTTCAGGGACACTAGAAAATAGCATGTTTATGGTGGTAAACAGTTGACTTACTCCACATCTCAGCGATCATTTCAATGTTGGTTTTAATCTGCGATTCATTTATATGCAAGCCAGTGGTTTACATGTGGTGGATGCTGTCGTTGACTTGCTTGCCAGCACGCAGTCAAGTGCTCTTGGTTAACACCACTCATCAGCCACTTGTGTAATTGCCATGTGTTGGTCAAGATGATTGCGTAGCATCTTATAGTTGAGCAGCATAAATTTGGAGTTAGCTGTGCTGGAAAGGATGCATCTTCTCTGATCAGCCTCTCCTCTTTATTTCTGTTACTAATGGAGTATACATATGGGTGGGTGTGTGTGTGTATATATGTATATGACCCAGGTGAGATGATGTGAGATTTCTAGCAGTTTGAGAGTCCAGTGGGAAAACTCCTGATGGTTGATACAGATGAGGCTCTTTGGGAAGGCAGCCGCTGCAAGTTTTTTTCTGTCTGTTTTTCCTTTTCCTTCATCCATACTGCTTTAGATGGCTTTTACCCTTCTTTCTCTGACCCTAATATTCTTGTTACTGTTCTGCTGTACATGTATCCTTCAGATTGTGTGGGGGCAATATGGGATTATGGGATCACAGCTGGGCTTTATGCTAGCCATCTCATACATATGACAAGAAGAGGTTGTAAGCAGTGCTGCATGCATTGTCATGAATTTTAGTTCAGGACTGTATAAACAAACCGGTTAAACATTTGATTCTTCAAAATAATAAGATGTGTACTTCCTTCTGCATCTCTGGTTGTTCTCCTTCCTTTCATCTTCTGCCCTCACCTTTCCACAGAAATTCTCTTCTACAGTTTCAGTGTAAAAATGAGTCTCCAGACTTTCAGAAAAGACTTGGGGAATTCTTAGCCCTGTAGTTGATAAATTTCGGTGCGTTACTGCTATTTATTTTACACTGGCTTCCAGGACTCCCGAAGCTCGCCTGGATCACCCGTCAATTCCAAGCTTGTTGCTACGACCGACACACCGATTCAGTATGAAAATGTGTTCATTCCACAGCATAATTCATGATCTCTTGCTGATCCTGAAGCCATCTGTGTGCATCAGATTCGTGTAAATATTTTGGGGAGAATCCTTTCTGTTCTGTAGGCAGAACTGTTTAATCAAAATGTCAATAGCTGGTATCAAGTGGCAGGATTAGTCCTTGCCGTAGCCTACAGAGGCGAGGTTGAGTGCCTGGAGGATGTAAGCAGTACAGCCAAAACGCCTCTGCTACCTACTTCAGTGTCACTTATAGAATTTTGAACTGTGTGCTAAGGAAGAATAAAGCGAACGTAAATGTATTATTGCTCCTATTATAACACTTCAGTGGGAGAAAAAGAGAGAGAAAAACTTCAATAGCTCTGATGATAGCCTGCCAGAGTAAATGTTGGCTCAGAAGCAACTGTGGTAATGTAGCTTTTTCTCTAAATCTGTTTGAGTTAAACGAGAGCGGGGCCAAGCTGAGGAATGAGTTTCTGTGTAGCACCGTCTCTGCTGCTTCCAGGATGCACTGGGTTCTGCGGTTCCCCCATCTTCTCCATCCCACCCCCTCTGCAGCAGCAGAACTGAGCGGGTCAGGTCGGAGGCTCTGTCAAACTCTACCAGCAGCAACAGGGTTCATACTGCACACGGCACCGGAGGGAAGGAGGGGTATATCTCAGCAAGCGAGATTTTGCACTGAAATGTGGGGCTTATTAGTAGCGTGGTGAAATAATAATTTTAATTTAAAAAATATATGGTGTGAAGAATGCGGGCTGGCATTGGCGTCTGATTCTTTGGTATCTGACATCTGGCTTTACTTCTGAGTTTGTGGGCTTGAGTTCAGCTTTCGTCTGGTCTTACAGCTAAGACGCTCTCCTGCTTTTAGGAGTATATAAAGAGAGGACCTGTTTATAGGCAGCTTCTGAAATACGTGGGGAAATGACCATTTTTAGAATTTTAATTTGAAACACATGCAGATGTGAGTTAAGTTCTGTTTATTTAGTCTCTTTTGGGATCAGAGGGAGAAAAATGACCGCAATGAAGATAAAGGGTTCCAGGGCCTGTGGAAAGATGTTCTCACTGCCGATGGCTGCAGTGATGGAGACAGCTTCACCCTCACTGGGTGGGGGGGGTTTACTGCTGCTTTACAGGTCCTTTAAACTGGTGACTGAAGGAGAGGCTCTGGGTTAGTCTTAACAAATTTTAGCGCTAGGTTTTCTAGGTCATAGATATTAAGTAGGAGAGGAGGGTGTAGCTGAGTGGAGGAACTTTCCTCAAGATGTTATTGAACATGAAGGTGAACAGGAGACAGCTTGATTTTGGGTTAAATCTTGTGATTATTATAGCAAATGCTCTGGTGGTCTGTTTAGTTGTACCGAGAAACCAAAAGACACCTGGAAATCAACCAGTTATGAAACCAAGCTTCTGATTAGAAACAAACAAAAACTGTTAGTGGGTCTTCTAAGGATAGACCCGCAGACGTTGCATGGGCTTGACCTGGTCTTGGCTAGAAACAAAATGTCAACACAAATTCCAAAGATTCCCTTGATCCTGGATCTTTGTGTCCATGTTTGCAAATGATGGCTGTGGTTTCCTGGTATCTAAGTGTAGGAAAGCAGCAGGAACCATGGGTGTTGTGGTATTCCTGCTCCATTGTAGCTTTGGTGGACCTTTCTATGTTAATCCCACTCAAATTTCGCTTCATTGTGAGGCTAGATCTTCATCTGGTGGAAACCGGCAATTGAATTTTAATGGATCTCTGCTGAGTAAATTCCTCCTGACGGGATTCTTTACTTTCCGTCCTCTGTACCAACTAGTATGCCCAATGCTGCGACATAATTTGGGGGAGGGGGGAGGAGGGGAAGAATGAGGATGGAAGGGGCAGCTGAGAGGTATATAAGCATACAAAAAAAAATCATATTGTGGGATCTTCTAAGGTGAAGGATACTAAATAAATATAGATGATGAGATCATTTACCTTAGCATTGCAAAATGTTGCTGTTCAAGAATCAGCTGTAGCAGGGAGCGATTTGTTGGGGCTGTGCTGTTGCGGTATTGTTTAATTTATATATGCTCCTTCCTAATAAAACGTGTCAGTACCATTGTATGTTAGTTTGGTTTCCTGCCTCTCTCTTTCTCTTACAGCGTTCTAGTCGGAGACAGGATTACAGTCTTGGGAACCTCTGTTGTGCACATGTCTGTGCACTGCTCACGAAGAAGCAATCACTGTAACTCATAAATATGTGCACTCGTCCTCCAAAGACATATAAAACATATTTGAGCTATAAGGCTGTACAAACATGAAGCAATGCTGATGACGACATGCAAACCACAAGGGGGAAGCTTGACTGGCTCGATCTTTTTAGAACCTGGAAATGTTTGCATAGCCTTGTTGCTCGGCTGTGTTTCTTCCTTGGTAGATAGGTAGGTAGGTAGGTATCAAATACGTGAGCAAAACGCTTTCTTCAGCTGTGTATGTTAAATCCTAGCCTGTTGTCCAGCTTTTTAGTTTAAAGTTTGATTTTATGGTTCTCTCCACCTTGCTGCTTTCAGCTGCAAAGAATGGACTCTGAGGTAGCGACTGGCAGACCATCACACACAATCTGGTTCTCAGTCTGCAGGGGTTCTCCTGTTGGACAGTGTGCAAGAAGAGCTGTGTGTAGCCTAGAAGAGATGCCTGTATATTATGTGGTGCAGGTCACGTGCAGCTTTATAATCGGTGCATTCCTGTGCCAGAAGTAGTTTCAGGGAACGTTGGATCGTGTGCGAAGTGAATTTGGACGTGATTATGGCCAGAAAATATATTGCTGTACTATAAGGAAGACAATGAATGAGTCTGTCTTTCTTTTTTTAAACCAAATTTCAAATTTATTTTCTTTCCATTTACTTCCTTTATCAGATTGGCTTTCTCAGACCACAGGACATGACAAATTGTTCTAATTTCTTCTATCATTTTTCTTTCTATATGTTTTGCATATTAAAATGATTCTGCAATACTCCAACTGCAAGCAGCAATTTTTTGGGGGGGGGGGCGATGATACTGCAGTAAAAACTTGTAGCATTCCTTTCCCTGCCCTCTATTTTCTGATAATTATGGAAGAATCGGTTTGCCAAAGCCACAAATTCACGTAGGTCCAATTCATCAAGAAATGCTGCTTTAAAATTTTGTAAATTGGAGATTGTGCATCTTGAGGCTGTAGGGTGTAGTGGGGCTGAGGACTGGCCTGTTTGGATAATACAGTGGGTAGTTGAGGCAGAATTGAATTGGAGGTGTTTCTACAGCCAGTCAGAAATGATGTATACGTAGTTGTTAGTATGTTATCAGTTAATGTATCATTAAATAGAGGATTTGAGAGTGTATGTTATACTATCTGTGATTTCCTGTGGTAGGGATGCCGAAATTCAGACAGATGAAGTTAAGGTTGGTCCTGACTGGGTCTAAGGTGCAAGCCTCTCTCTCGGAAAAACAGCACCCATGAATATTTCCAAACAGCTGGAGCTGGGGAGCATTGCCTGGCTCTGCAACAGGGAGAATGCAGGCTTTAAGAAGACTACCGCCACGTACCTGTGTTTTGGATTTAGGATGAGAATAATGTTGATAACACAGGGATGTTTTTGTTACTGCTGAGCAGGGCTTGCACAGCGTCAAGGCCTTTTCTGCTCCTTACCCTACCAGCGAGGAGGCTGGGGGTGCAAAAGGAGTTGGGAGGGGGCACAGCCAGGACAGCTGACGCCAATTGACCGAAGGGGTGTCCCACACCATGTGACATCATGCTCACCATATAAAGCTGAGGGAAGAATAAGGAAGGGGGACACACGTTCAGAGTGATGGCGTTTGTCTTCCCAAGTCAAAAGCCCTGCTTTCCCGGACATGGCTGAACGCCTGCCTGCCCATGGGAAGTTGTGAATGAATCCCTTGTTTGCTTTGCTTGCATGTGTGGCTTTTGCTTTGCCTATTAAACCATCTTTATCTCAACCCATGAGTTTTCTCACTTTCATCCTTCTGATTCTCTCCCCCATCCCACCGGAGGGGAGCGAGCAAGTGGCTGCGTGGGACTTGGCTGCCAGCTGGGGTTAAACCACAACGGTGCTGTACGGTGAGACACGCCGAGTGTCATGGGTTGGCAAAAATCGTTTAACTTGGTTTTGCATCGTGTAAAGGCAGGAGGATTTTTTACTGGAAATTTGGAGCAGCATTTAATCTGCTTGTCCTTTCCGAGTCTTGCAGGAAAGTGTGACAGCATCTTTAATTTCCCCTGGGCACAACTGCCTGAAATAACTTGTGCAGCACTCCAGCCCCAGAGCTGCCCCTCTAACCCACATCCCTGCTCTGCCCGGCTATAGTGAGTGGTGTTTCTGTCTCAGCTTTTGCAAGGAGATGCTGCAGCAATGATATCTGAACCACACACACTAACTTTACCCCTCTTCTCAGTGACTATAAGGCTCTTTGGTTGATGGACTGGACCGGACCATCAGCCATGGTGTTTTTCTTTTAATGATGTTTTGCAAAATACTTATTATGTTGTTCTGTCCCTCCTTGTATTTATGGAAGGGGATGACTGCTTACATGTCTCACTTGGGCAGACCTGATGAATGTCTTAAAATTGGTTGTGGGTTACTTCGGAAGAGGTTTTGCTTTTGAACCACGTGCATCATGCTGGTAGAGGGTAAAGACGGCTCATTCCTTAATCTTCGCTGAATATGTTATATGTGACTTTTCACTTGAGTTCAAGTGCTGAGAGGGAGAGCAGAGTCAAAAAGAGTGCACAAAAAAATTGCCCAAACTAGTCAACTGGAGTTGTGGGATAAGTTATCTTGACGTTTGATGTGTGCATTACTGTTTGGGTTGACTTTCTACTGGCGAAATTTATAGCTAGTTGGGATGTTTCTTTCTGAGAGACCCCTATCATAACAAAACTTGTCCCATTGTCGCCTAGGGGTGCTGAGTATCTGTTGCCTTACTGACAGGACAGTGGGTACCATCCCTTCAGGGTTTGTACTGTGAAGATCTCAAGGCCTGGCAGTTGCATTTGTAAAACCAGATTTAGGTAAAAACCAGCTGTGTTACAATGGCTTTGCTAACACCCCACTTTGATTTAAAGAAAGAACGTTTACAAGGAAAATGTGCTTCATTGTATCAGCTGGATTAAAAGAAAAAATTTGCACGTTGTTCATTTACGGTTTGTTTCTCTGCATACAGTGAAATGTAGATTAAGTTTGAGTGCAAACCTGTCTTGGAGAAAATTTTGTTTGGTGTCTTACCCTGTAAATTCAGTCTAGAGAGAGTTTGTTCCTCAAGCAAATAATGGATAGATTTAAGGGACTAAAACCCTATACCCTTTTGAACGGAGACCTTTTCATCTTAGACTAGAAAGAATTAATTCCTCTCGGTCTCTAAAAAGAAGCACAACATTTGCTCTTCTTTCCAACTTGGCAGCTCAGTGACAGTGGTGCAGTCAAAAGGAAGTGGCTACAAAAAGATGAAGCGTATTGGTTCTGAATCTGCCAAAGGTGGCCAGCTGTATTGCTATTTTCAGCTAATTCTATGCACTTAGTCAGAGTTTTTGCTTAGATTAAAGACTGAAGGTATATTTAGCGATCATTAGGTTCCCTGCTGTAAAGGGTTTTGTTCCATGGTTTAGTTATGGGGGTGGCAGGGAAACAGAAGGTAGCCAGCTAACCATTTTTGTGTCTCTTTTTCCTATGCTAAAATGTATTGGGTCCCTGTGATCTTTGGAGGTTTTAATTTGTACTTTGCGATAAATGCCTCTCTTGGTAGAGCCATGACATTCTGATTCTTGACTTCTTCTCTTTGGTGGGATTATTTCGGAAAGAGTCCATTGGATACATGTGCAAGGGGAGCGCTGTACAAATGCTTGTGCTAAATACTCTGTAAGTGAACCTTCCAGTCTGGGTATCCCAACTCTGTCTGGAGTGAAGGGTACCTGGGGTTAAAAGGCTGCTGGTCACGTTCCTATTTTCTCAAGTTTTTGGAAATATGCTTTGCAACCTATTTCTGAGGGGAAAAAGAAAATGGAGACCAAATAAGCAAGGTTCTTACCTGGACATGCAAAATTTTAAAGTTTCTGAGACTTAGAGGAATTAAAAAAAAAAAAAAAAAAAGTCAAACAAGAAGTGGTGGATTTGGGTTTATAAGGGCAACTGGAAGAGTGTATGTAGAGCTTTTATATATTAAAAACCCTATTAAGTCATTAAAAAAAATAACTAGGCATTCCTACAGTAATTCCTGTGGTTTTTTTTTTTCATGCCTTTATCTTTGTCCTGCTAGAAGATCTTAAATTCTGTGAAGGGGGATACTTTCTCACTGTCCTTAGTGTGGAAACCACCTTCTAATTTTTGAGCCCTACAAAATTTTGGGTGTTCTCAACAACAGCGGGGTGCCTTAAAATGCTCTGAGAAAGATGGCGTTTATGTCACGGGCTAGCAAATTCCTTTTACAGCATGAGCGAGGCAGCAGCCGCAGCCTGTTGGTGTCGGTGGGGGTGAGTCAGGGCACCCTAATCCTGCAGAATTAAGTAACAGATTTTAGGCAGTGCCCTTGCATGGTTCCCGCTGCTCCCCGTTGGATGGGCTGCCCTCAGCGTTGGGTTGTGCTTTTCACTTCGTTCCCACAAGGGCATGTAAAAAAGGAAACCGCCTCCCCCATGCAGCAGCACAATAAATATCCTGGCAGGTCTCAGTCCATAAACTCTGTTATAATCTTGCAATTTATGGTTATGTTGTTATTTGTCAAGAAAACAAAGAGCAAATCTTTTGTAAAGGGATGTGAAATGCTAAATAGGGAAACGCCAAAACACCAGCGCGTTTGAGGAGGATTTTTTTTTTAGAGGCTCATATTGATCGCCTTGCACCAGGAGTTGAAGTGGGTGATCCGTGGTGTGTTTGAAGCGTGACTGAGAGCATTTGCACTCTGCTGATTTATTCCGCAGAGGTGTGGGTTTGGTTAGCGTTGCCTTAGTGCTGCTACAACCTGTTGCGGTGTGCTGCCTTCCTAACGTGTAGTCTGTGGGTCCTCAAGGTTGTTCCTGGACTCAGCGGGGCTGGGGAGATGCCCCATGGCTTGTGGGACAGGACTATGGGAATTGTTTGACCTGTGAGTGTTTGTGCACCGGCGCCCAGTGGGAGCTGGCATTTGCTGAACTAGCACGTCTCACACACGCATTTTTGGTTATGGATACATCCCTTGAGGATGTATAGCGTGCGTTTGACAGCCCCACCAGGAGAACAAATGTTGTTGGGATGGTATTGGGTAAGCCTTTGCAGAATAGATATGCTGAACCAGTTAAAATCAGTGAGTGAAGTGCATGTATATTCATTTTAAGTTACCATTTTACTGTATTATACCAGAACTGAGTGTTAGACAGTTTGGCATTCTCTAATAGTTGGTTAGCAAAGTCTTTTCCTCCCATCAAAAATATCTTTCCAGTTGGATCGCCTTCTGTTTATTTGTTTGCTTGTGTTTTGATCTTGAAAGACAAAATAGCTGTTTGTGCAAAACAAAATAGCTGGATATAGTTTCTCGAAACGTGTGCTTAGAGGGTAATACATATATATACTTTTTTTTTTTTTTTTTTTTTTTTGAAGTCTTCTCTAGGTTTAAAGCATACTAATAACAAAACTGCTCTCCCTGTGGGCAAGGCAGACTCTCTGGACAAACTGGTACGGACCCGAGATGGCTCGGAGAACGTCTTTCTGCGAGGCAGCCCTTGCAGCAAATGGCTGAACACGAGAAGATGGGTTTTCTTCTTTTCTTCCTTTGCTGCAACAACTGGAACTGAAATTAATTTTCAGTTGCCTTTCAAATCTGCGATGTGTCTCCCTTTACTTCGAAGATCTGAGAAAGCAAGCTTTAGAAAACAAAAAGCATTGTTCCCAGTAACGAACCATCAATTGGTCCGTCATGGTTTTCAGTTGTTTCCATGATTATGCTTGTGAAAGAGATTAAAATACTTCTCTTTTATTATCAGCAAAGTGAATTCCCCTGCTGCCTGCTTCTAACAAAGCGTGCCTGCCGAGGCTCTGCTGTGCCTTGTCCTTCACTTTCTGTTCCCCACGTGTGTATTCCTGCTCGGGCTGGTGTGTGGCAAAATTTGTTCAAATTCAGTATCTTCGTGGTGGGTTTAAATTTGCAGATTTCTTGCTTCTTCCAGGCTTGCTATAATCATCTGGAGAGCTTAGGAATAACTGCTGCTTCTGTTTTTATGAATAATTTTTGGAGCATTCTTCATGTTAGTGAAACCACAGAGCATATCTGTGAAACCTTGCTCTGAAATGCAGTTTAAGGGTGGGTTGTTTTGGTTTTTTTTTTTGTCTTTTTGTTGTTCTTAACGTGTTTCTCCTATCTACTCTATATAAAAGCAGCTCTGTGTTCAGGAATGCTTATTGTTTCCCATTTGGGTCTGTCTTTTCATAGTTTAAACAAGCTATTTTTTTGTGTGTTGTTGGACAGTCAATGAATATGTTTTATCAGTGCCTCGCTACACACTTATTGCCCATCTACCATCCCTTTTTTTGCACGTGCAAAGCAATTTGAAGAGAAAATATGGGCCTGATGTTACTTGTCAAATGATTTTAGCATACTCCCTGCCTATGGTGTAAGTTCATTCCCAACCCGCTGAACAAAGAGTTGTGCATGAAGAGAGATTACGGTGTAGCATATTGAAACCGAGGGGTGTGGACGCCTTGCATCGTTTTTGATTAATTAGTGATTGATCCAGGAATCCTGGATGTGAACAACCCAGTTTGAAGAGGAGCTGGCCGCGCTTGCCCTGTGTGGAGCCAGAAGCTCTCCCAGTCGCCCAGGCCCAACGTGAGGCTTTCCTTTAACTTTGTGCAGGCAGGAGAGTATTTAAAAACACAGATAGCTCGGTTTGACCCCTTCCCATTTCAAGTTATGAATGAAATTTGTGAGCTAGTTATGGGACGGAGGAGCCTGCCTGTCCCTGCTGGGGCTCGGAGTGGGGGCGGCGGGGGCATTGAGGACACGGGGCTTTCCTAGGTCTTGTTGATGGAGGTGCTGCTCCGGCATCACGTCACCACCTGGGGGTCCTGTGATTAACAGCACAAGGTCTACGTTCTCAGCTTGGGACGATTTTGAGGTTAATGCTGCCCAGGCCTGTAAACTTATTGCTAATGAACTGTTTGCAGTAATACGGCAAGCAGCTTAAGCGCGTGGGTACAGCAAACAAAGTGCGGTGGAAGGCTTATATAATTAGCGTTAATGTTTGGTACAAAACACCCCATCGACAGTATCAGCTGACTTATCTCATTATGAGCTATAGCTGTTTCATGAATCTAATAAAACATGAATTTTTAAGACAGGGTAGTGAGAGTAAGAGGAAGGCGTGAAATTGGATTAGAGTCTATAAACATAAACTCTGGCTTCCCTGCCCCTGTCCAAAGCAGCGTTCAGGCTTCTCTTTTACAGAAAGCCCAGGCTTTGTTTTTGAGCAGTAAGAGCCAGAATAATATCATGCTGGGAAAGTCCTTCCGTCAGTCCCTTAAAGAGGCGTATTTTTTCAATTTCCTTTACTGAAATCTGGGGCTTCTGACTCAACAGTAGTGAAAGATTTAACCGAGCGATTACTTAGTGTTTTGAAATACTGAGAATCCTGCTCTGAAAGGATGAGTGTCGGGCCGATCTCCTTTGCTTCCGTATTATGTTTCTGTGATGTACGCCAGTGACGGCGTGGCCGCCGTCTCCCTCTTCTTCCTGCCGTGTTGGAAGACAAGGGTTCATCCGTGGAAAGGAGAGGGGAAATGGTAAGCACTGACAGGCGCAGCGGTTAAGAGCCGACCCTTCATTTGCAGAAGGGTGAGGAAAATCCAGCAGTCCCGAAGGGGGTTGCTCGGTTTGGCAGGGTGAGGGGTGGCTCGCAGCGTGGAGCTGAGCGCTGCACCATGTCCTTCGAGCTGGCGGTGAAAGGGGCGACTACTGCCGGCGGCCGGGCAGAGCTGAGTTGCTTGGGGAATGCTTATTGTTAATTGCCTGACTCCAGTGCAATTTAAAATCCCTTTCAAAAAACACCCCCCCCCCCCTTTTTTTTTTTAAATGGTATTTTTTATTTACAAAGTAAATTTTATTTACAAAGTAAATAAAACCTCAGGCAGATTAAGAAATGCTGCGCACGCTCCTGGAAGAAACAGTAACTTTGGAAATCTGGAGCATGAAATAAAGTCGATGCCTAAGACACAGGACTGGTGAGCAGGAGGAAGGGCTTGGGCTGATCCCTGCACTTGTCAGAGCCTTCAAACAAGGCAAGAATGAACATGCATAGAGTCATAGGGCGTCTGAAGTTACCTGCCGTGAGAGAGCAGATTAGCATGCTGTGGTATTTTGTTTGAGGTTTTGAAAAATTATCATATCCGGATAGCAACCCTTGTATAGAAATATACTGCCGTTCCTTCATGAGATTGTTTTCTTCATCCTGAGGTATTTATAAGAAAATCTAGTACCCTCCCCAATACAGGGTTTACTGAGAACTGTCTTCATTCATAAATCGAGGAAATTTATGGTATGATTTTTTTTTTTTTTTAAAAGCAACCTCACGGTCTGTAAATCTGTGATGTTTTCACAACAGGAGGATTGACAGATGACTAACTGGATTTCCCCTTCGGTTTTTACAGCATTTCATAAATGCTGAATAATTTCCATAGGCTGAATTGTTTTCATGCTGCTGAGTAGTTCAAGTGGAAAAATGCCTGGTATCGGTAACTGTACCAGGTACGCACAGTGCCTCATGATTTCTTCAGTTATATTTCATAAAAATACTGTAGGCCAGTCATTCTCTTGTTGGTCCTGGCTGTCCCTTTGGCACTTCCTTCTGCCATGCAAATACCTGTAAGCACACTCTTAATTCCCACAACCTCATGCATCCTGGGTGCGGAGCTGGAGGCACAAAACGCCCTGTTTATCCTGACCTCACTCCAAGGTGCTCCGAGCACAAGCTGTCCCCTTCAAACCCAGGGTTACAGCATGCTTCCTCTTGAGCTGGGATGATGGGTAGCTCCCTCGCTTCTCTCCTCAAGGGGAGGATTGCATCTGCACATCTATTTGCTTGCTTTTTAGTAGTTGAGTTTTCTGAATGTGTTATAATGAGAAGGTAAAGTGTCTTAAGTTTTGGTGTGGGTTTTTTTTTTTTTTTAAATGCAGAAAGCTGATGTTATTGAGTGAAAGTTAAATAAGTTAGTGTGCTTTGGAATATTTGTTAAGCATCATATGTGCTGTAGAGCCTCCAGGCATTTTAGGAATAAGCTACTTTCCAGGACCTCTGATGACATCCAGATAATACATGATATTGGCCAGAGGTAAAGCTGCCTCTTTTTAATAAACTGTTGCAAATTTCCACTACTTGCCTTGGAGAAAACCTGTCCTTTGGGAAATGGAAATTTATTTGGGACTCATTCCAAGATACGGTTATGTTCAAACCTTTTCTTCAGTCTGGAAAGAAACACAGACAAGAAGAATATAATTTTAATGAGTACAAGATGCTTGCGAAGCACTGCTCAGAGTTCATCAGCAAATTAACTGTCCCAACCCCGACAGTAGTATTTGGCGTTTTGGCTCTGTCAAAGGGCCCAGCATGGGGCCACTGGGAAGCAAAGCCCACCAGCAGAGGGATGGTTTTCTGCTGGATGAGTGCGCTGAAGCGACCGAGGGCAGGGAGGGTGCATGGGTGAGAGGGAGGGTGTGACGATTTGGCATTTTTGCGTCTGCGGAAATGGGTGGCGTGGGTCAGATTAATCAATTGCTTTGGCCTGTGGAGACGTCTGGTGAGACCAGAGCCCCTGGAAAAGAGGAGGTGGGGTGGAGAAGGGGAGGTGGGATGTGTGGGGTGACTCTGGGACTGGGAGGAAGGGGGAAGCAAGGGGAGGAGGGTAAGGGTGAGCAGAGGAGCGAACCTGCCCATTTGGCAGCAGGGTGTTATGGCCTTGAGGAGCTTCATCTTAGGGTTTTTGCCAGGCCTGAAGTCTGTGGTATAGCTCGTCAGGTCCATTCGTTTGAGGGTGCTCACTGGACGTGATGGCCAGCCCGTTGCTGTGTCCTTGCACGCCAGCAATTCCTGAAATCCCTGCTGCATCCTGCAGCCCAGGGGACAGGAGGGGGAAGGATGCCATGGGAGGACTAGCCATTTCCAGTTGTCAGCAAGAAAGGATAAGCAGATTGAGGACAGGGAGGGAAAGTAGAACAAATTTTTTGTTGTCGCCTGCTTGCATTAATGAGAGGAGTTGCGAGGCGCCTGTGTACGAGTTTAGATTTTGCTAAGCCAACTGATCTGTAAAAGCAGAGAGTAAATCCATTTTCCCCCCACTACTTTAGTAATTGGCAGAAGGCAGAAAGTCATTGTTGACTGAGAATAAACAGATTTCAGGCATTCCTAGACTGAGAAACCTGCTTAGCTTTCTAAAATCAGTCTCCCTGGTGCTCTGCTAAAAGCTTAATTGGCTGACATTTTGTATGTGAGAGATTTACTCTGCTGGCCTAAATTGAGTTATTTTGTGTAAATGTTTTTGTGGGGTTTATAAAATATTCTCCTCAGAACATACATGTGTGTGTAAACTCTGGACTGTTTCTTTTGAAAGAGTAATAACGAGTACTAGATGTTGTGGCTTTGGCATACAGAGGATAATTTAACGTGGAATTCAGTTTACACTTTTAGTTAACCTCGTGAGGGATTTTGTTGGTTAAGAACTAAATATCTGCTTTTTTTTTTCCCCTGCAAAAACAGCTGCTAAGATACAGTCTTCCTGTAATTACAAGAAAGGATGGCTGCGTGAGTCATGCCAAATATTGGGGATGGATAGCCACTCTTCTTAAGGATGCTTTTCTAAACTGCGTAAGCACAGGGGCATCGCCGTAACCGTGTGACGCAAGGCTTTGTGAGCACTTGGATCCTTTACGAGTTGCCAGGTCTCATTAGGAAGGAGTTAATGTCATTTCAAGCCGCTCTTGCTGCGTGCTTCGACAGCAGTGGCCGGACCATCTCCTCGTCTCTTCCTTGCAGTGCTTGAAAGTTATCTTGCACACTTCCTTGCTCTGTTTTTAGTACATTGTAATTAGTATTTTCATTCAAGCTTTAAAATTCCTTGGAGATTTGCCTAGGAGAGGGCTGTGCACTTTTAACCCAACTGCAGAAAAGGGATCTGCATCGTATTAACCGTGAAATTTGCAGGTCAGCTTTGGAATTTCAATATTTGGTGTTTATAACTTGCTGCCTGGTTTGGGCTCTTTTGTTTTGCATTGATTTCCACCTCTTGTGCTCCCAAATGTGACTGTGTTTCTCTTTCCCCATCGGATTTGAGTGCTTGCTCCATCCCAATAGATGGACTTTCTTGGCAGGGATGAGCAGAGCCTCAGTCGCAGCTTGGGGCTGTGCTGGTGATCTGGAATGAATTTTGAACATTAAAGCTTGTTTACTTTTGGATTTGACAAGGGATCCCCTTGGACCTTTTTTTTTATGCATGCCATAGTATGGTAGACGTCTGGTACAGTAAAGCCCCCGCGCCCCCCCGGAGCTGTAGGTGTCCAGCAGTCCAGGCTGATGCACTGAGGATGGAGAAGCCTAATTTCTTGGGGAAACAGGGCACGTACGGTGGCTTTATCTGTGTCATCCTGCTCCAAATAGCTTTTGAACTTGTCTTCCAGGTCCTACCCAGAAGAGGACTAGGAGTTCTTTGCATAATTCACTGTTTCTCTGTTTTTTCTGATGCAAGTGAGCTGGAGAGATCCTAAACTGATGGCCTTGTGAGCAGAAAGGCAGGCAAACCTCAGCAGCTGTCCCCGTGTTGGGATGCATCCGGCGGCCAGGTTGAGGGGAGGCGGCATTGCTGCAGCCAGAGGAGCAGAAGCGCTTTGGGGGCAAAGCCCCAAGCAGCCAGGGGAGAGCCCCGCTCCTCTCGCCCCCCCAGCAGCCACAGCACTGGCACCCTTTCTGTACCCCCCTGTTAAACTTTGACTGGACCTTAGTCAGATGTGGTAGTCGGTGGGATTGAAAATGTACAGCATGGTTGCAATGCTGGTCATTTTGCGTAAGATTAAGACTATTTGAGGAAAATGCTAATGTCTCGGAAATTGTCGAAGGTGCCAGCTGTGCAAAAGAGGGCTGGTTGAGTCAGAGAGGCTGGGCTGCGGTGCAGCCCCAGGGGAGGGAGGGTGGCGGGAGGAAGGGCTCCGGTCTTGCTCCTGATGGGCTGTTTCGCATCGCTGGTGAGGGGAAAGGCAGAGCTTCGGCCGAAGGTTGTTTCACCACAAGTTGTGGTTGTGTGTGTATTAAGAAAGTGGCTCTGACAGGCGCACTTTGCAAACATTTAATGGGAGTGAGTTCATGCTCTCCGTGTGCCGGTCTGCGCCCTAGCGGGATATGCCAACCTCCCGTGCCTTCAGCCGCTTCTCGGCCTCGGAGTAATGCAACCCATCCCATCAGCCTGGTTGTGCCAGGAAATGCTTTGGTGTTGCAACGTGCAGGAAAAAAGTTAATTGCGAGCACAGTCCTTCCCTGTCTGCCAGGGGACCACCAGGAGAACCTCCGGGGATTTTTGTGGGGGCTGGTTTTACTGCTTTGTTGTAAAAGGGTCCTGCGGTGCCTACCCTGCGTGGCAGCCGCTTCTGGAGTAGGAGCTCACAAACATTGTGAACCTGTGGCTGCCACCTTGTAGCTTAGATCAGGAGATAAAAATATGTGCTGAAAGCAGCTCAGTCTTCTGGGGTATTATTATGGAGCCATATTATTGGCTCCAAAGGGTTAGTAATTGGAACTTCAGGTGAGAACGAGATAAACAAAATCTGTATCGGAAGATGTTGGCTACAATATGGAATATGCTCTTTGAAGTTAAGTCGTACGGTCTGAGCCTGACTGGTGGCTTGTTTCTGCCTACAGAGGCAAGCCCTGCTCCCCTCCTCTGTCCTCATCAGCTTCCAGTTGCTGGCTTCTGCTCTGCCCCTTGTATCAGCTCAGCCCTTCATCTGTTTGCACAGTAAACACGATCAATTTGCTGATTTGTTAGAAACCCAATCCAAAAAATAGCGAAGAGGGAGGAGCGGGGATGGAGAGGAGGGAGCGCAGGGCAGGCCTGCGAATGCAGCAAGCTTGCTCAATTACATTGCCTAACCAGGCCCTTGGACAAACACGGGTTCTCTGGCTGCCGTAAATCATCCCTCGGCCTTTCCTTTTGAAAAGCAACAGAGCCCTCCTGAGAAGCAGCGGGCACGCCGGCTGACTGACAGCGGGGAACGCCAAAGTGAAACCTCCGCCTTCCTGTGACGCCGATGCGCGGCTGCGTGTGCAGGCATGATTTTGCCCGGTTTTCCTTTCCAGCCCCTTTCCGCGAGCCACGGCTGCGTTGCAGCTTCAGGAGTGGGCAATCGTACCCAGCATCCCGGGTGAGCCAGAGGAGCGAAGGCGAAACCTGGGACTTCTGTCCCTCTTGGCAAGTGCTCTGTAGAAGTATATAGCAGGGAATATAACAACACGATGTAGTAGAGAATGTAATTTATTATAGAATTGGTAAAGTAGTTATATGTTTCCCATCAAACCTTACGGAAAGAACGCCTGGCCAAAGTCTGAAGGATAATGTCGGTTCACCCTGTAAAAAATACCACCATTTCCTGTTGTTTCCTAGAGGATTTTTTTGACAAGGGTTATGCTCAGTGACAGCAAATAGGAGTAGACAGGGTCATCCACTGAGCGGATCTGTCACAAGCCTGAGAAAGCACTGCTGAGTCTTTGACAGCCCCTTCGTGTCAAGAATTGGTCGACCTAAGTGCAGACTAGGGGAGAGGCTGAGGGAAGGCTGCGGGACTGACCTAACCAGTCGCAAATGTTGTGTCACTGTAGTTGTTGCGAGGGCTTCCTTTGTATCCAGAAAGTACAGCTTGTGTCGGTACGTTTTGATAACTCGCTACTTAAGAAAATGAGTGAACTGGGATTTTGCCAATGTGAGCAGGCTCATTTTGTTGATAAGCTCCTGGAAGCAGTAATTGCATGAAAAAGAGGAGAAAAGGAACAACTGATAGAAAAGAAGAAAGTGTTAGTCCATTCGCATGATGTTGAGAAACTTCTAGAAACTTTATTCTGCAATTTCAGTTTTTTGTTACCTCACAGAGGTTGCATTGATTTTGAGACAGGAGGCAGAACCGCTGGCTGGGCAGCCCGAGGTTGGTATTTGCAGGAAGGATATTGCTCATTGGGGAAGGTCGGCAGCAGTAGATGGATATTGCAGAGAAATTTGGAGGAGCCTGAGCATTTGGGTTGAGGCACCCGCGCTCTGGTGCTGAGGGCCAAGCAGGAGTGGACTTTGCCAGACGAGATGTGTGGAGGCAGCAGTTCCCTCCAGCTACCAGCTGTCTTGAAGGGCTTTTTGGCTAATGTTGTGAATTTGGGCATGTAACAGGCCAGGCTGGGGGGGTGTGTGGGAAAGGTGGGTGTCAGGAACAGGGTCCCACCAGCACAAGCAAATTACTTGGCCCACAGCCTGCTCCTAGCCCTTTGCAAGAGATACCCTGGGACAAGAGAGCAGCCAAAAAGTGGGAGATGTGAGTTATTCTGGCAGCGTGACCCTCCCTTGGCTGGCTGGGACCCCAGGGGATCTCTGAGTAGGTGGGAACTTATTCTGGTACCCATGTTGTGTGCTGCAAGCAAAGCTCCTGTGGTTTCTGTGCCACCTAAGTGTGATGCTTCCGGCACATCCACGCCTGTAGGTTTGGTGGGATGGGTGGGCAGGGTGAGCTGTGTGGCCTCCCCCATCACCCATGTAAGGTCTCATAGCCTGCCAGCGAGAGGATTGGGTGGAGGTAAGGATTAGCTGGGGACTTCTTTTTCGGTTTAACATTTTGGACTGAATGGTCTCTGCCCGCTCTCCCTTCAAAGCGTTTAATACTTTGTACTTTTGCAACGTCTGCCATGAAAAGATCTTCAAGGATTTTACAGCCATTAATTCCTCCTCTTACAAATCTTGCCAGGCAGGAGGGAGTATGACCATGGTTCTGTAAATAAGGAGCCCAGGGAAAGCAGCGACTTGCTGGGAGTCACATGCAAAACAAGGCAAGAACTTTCCCTGGACCTGCTCCTTGCTGATGGGTTTTTACCCCAGGACCTTCTCCTCTAGCGGTGCCTCTTGGCTGTCCCACTTACACCGGCAGGGTCCTCCTCTGTGGAGTTGCAGTCGGGCAAAGCCAGCTGGCTGGCTGTGCAAAGCTAGGGTGCGTAGTTTTTGAAATATAAGGTGTTTTCCTTCCTTGCGTAGTTGGCAAGCTGTGTTGCAAGTAGCAAAACTGTCGTGGCAGCCTTGCTATCCCCACCCTCTTCAGCATACACAAAAAGGGGCCGAGATGGAGGACGCTTGGAGGAAATACATTCTGCTCTCTGAACGCCTTGTATTAATCATAAGCTGCGGTGTCACGATAGCTAACAAATTAGATGCATCCTCCTTCTACTTCCTCCATAGTTCCTGGAATAGACTCTGAATGGTGTCTTGTCTCAAACCGTGGTAAATCAGCCCCGAACAAAGGCATTATGAACAGGACTACCCTCAGATGTCATGGGAAGAAACGAGAAATTGCAAGGCTTTACCTTTATGCTATTGTTGCAGAACAACTTCTTTTCCTCTTTGCTTCATAAACGATTCAAAGCTCCAAGGAGGGTAACATCCTCTTTTTAAAACCTGCTGTCAAAACAGAAAGGAAAGGTACAATGCAAACAAAAAACCAAATTCTGTTTAGGTAACAATGACCTGTCTAAGTTGTCTGCGGTATGTGGTCCACAGAGCTGAAGTAGCTTCTGTTTAATTTACAATACGCACATGCTCTGCAGAGTGCATCAGGAAAAAGGAGGAAAAAAAAAAAAGAAAAAAACCCCACCCTTGTGGAAGAGGGGGGATTAGAAGCAAACTGACAGACTGTTTATTACGCAGCGTATAACTTACCAAATGGCTTCATTTTTCTTAGTGGTCCAGACTTGTCACTTCCATTTGGCAAACTCCAACGCTGCAAAGTCTGAAAGCAGCTATTATTGGCTTCTGCCTGAACTATGCTCAGCTCATATAAATTTGGTGTCTGATCTTTTATATTGAGATTAATAAATATTTGTTTAAGCAGACCAAATATTGCCAGGCCTTTCCTACAAAACGTGAATTTGAAGGCGGCGCAAGATTTTCAGGTAGGCATGTGATTGCTTAAATATGTGTAATTTAGCTTCACACATTTATACCTTTTTTTCTTGCTCAGTACCTCTCTGTTCTGCAGTGCTATATGTAAAATCCATAGCCGAACATATAGGCAGGAACTGTTATTAGATAATTGTGTTAAGAATGTGCAAAACTGGGTGGCTTAACGTGGAAGAGAACAAACAAGGTAACTCTTGTTCAGCACAGCATGTGCCTTTTTCTTAGTTAAAACCATCACTCCCATATATTACGTATATTAAGAGTTTATATTTTCTATGTACAGCTGGGACAGTTCTGCTGAATCTCTCTAAAGATGCCACTTTTAATTCAAATTCATCTTCCCCCTCCAATCCTTTTCCCCAAAGGAAGAGGGGGGATTAGAAGCAAACTGACAGACTGTTTATTACGCAGCGTATAACTTACCAAATGGCTTCATTTTTCTTAGTGGTCCAGACTTGTCACTTCCATTTGGCAAACTCCAACGCTGCAAAGTCTGAAAGCAGCTATTATTGGCTTCTGCCTGAACTATGCTCAGCTCATATAAATTTGGTGTCTGATCTTTTATATTGAGATTAATAAATATTTGTTTAAGCAGACCAAATATTGCCAGGCCTTTCCTACAAAACGTGAATTTGAAGGCGGCGCAAGATTTTCAGGTAGGCATGTGATTGCTTAAATATGTGTAATTTAGCTTCACACATTTATACCTTTTTTTCTTGCTCAGTACCTCTCTGTTCTGCAGTGCTATATGTAAAATCCATAGCCGAACATATAGGCAGGAACTGTTATTAGATAATTGTGTTAAGAATGTGCAAAACTGGGTGGCTTAACGTGGAAGAGAACAAACAAGGTAACTCTTGTTCAGCACAGCATGTGCCTTTTTCTTAGTTAAAACCATCACTCCCATATATTACGTATATTAAGAGTTTATATTTTCTATGTACAGCTGGGACAGTTCTGCTGAATCTCTCTAAAGATGCCACTTTTAATTCAAATTCATCTTCCCCCTCCAATCCTTTTCCCCAAAGACCAGACATCCGGTAGCACACTGTCATCGGTTTAGCAAAAGCATGTGTAGAAAAGATGTCTGGGGTGCTGTTTGGAGGGGTGTTGTGCTTAATGAGAGCAAGTGATGTGCCACTTTTGGGCTGCTCAGATGCTCCATCACTTCCAGTTCTCGGATTTGGGATTGGTTCCCATCATTTTATGCATGCAGAAGTAGCTGGCAGCTGGCTGTGCAGCCGAACATGGGGTTTTTCCAAGGGTACGTGGTGTGGTGGGCTGGCGAGATGCCCTGTGAGGAGCTGGGGAGCCTGCTGCCCTCCTGGCCAGACGGCCCTGGCTCCTGCAGCACCCCGATGGCCCGTCCAGTTTCTTCTCCTTACTGGAGTTGTTGTCACCTCAGCCTGATTTAGAAAGAGGGGAGGGTATGCGTGGAAGAAATGTGTGTTGGCAGGGAAATAGGGAAAAATATTTTGGATCCTCGGAGGTTGCTGGGTGTTGGGCTGTGTTTTGGCTTCCTTCTGCCTTGCAGGAGGTTGCAACTAACCCTCTGCTCTTTCCCATTAATCCCCTAAAGCCATTCCCCCTCATCCCCAGCCCTGTTCAATGAGTATCGGGCAAACGCGGTGCTGGAGATGCTGTTCCTGGAAGGGACCCTCTGTGTTTCATCCTCTCTCTCTCTCACACCTCAGGTGTGAGCTTGGGAGCGGAGGGTGGGAAGGGAGCAGCACATGCAATGGTCCTACCTTTCCCCTGCTCCCATCCAGGAGGTACTAAGCTTTGCCTTGATGGAGGTTTCAACAGCAGGTGAATCACATCATTACTGAATACCTTAGGAGCTGGAATTTTCTGCTGCCCGTTTTCAGGCATCCTTCAGCCTGAACGATTGATTCCTCTTTCCTGCAGAAAGGCTGGAGACGTGTATGTAATTGCTCCTTGTCTTGCTATCAGTTAGCTGGGAGATTCAGAGTGTACTGAGCGTTAGTAATTTGCCATTCTTTTTTTTTTTTCTTGCTTTTAAGACACCTGTCGCATTGCCTGTTAAGGGAATTTATCTGTAACACCAGTTCTCCTGTATTCATAGTTCTCCTCTGTGCTTGTCCCCTGTTGCTTGTGAATTTTCAAAGATTTCCCTTTGAAGTCCAAGAAAGCTTTTATTTTAAGAATGCTCTGAAGAGCTCAGGATGGAGCTTGTGGTCCGCATGCATAGGCTATTAAAACTTGTCCTTTATGCTGTGGTAAGTAGGAAGATTATATTTTGATCTTCTGCATGCCATCCTCCCTAATGTCTGATATTCGGGGAGTCATATTTGGCTTTCCCCTCTTGTTTTTCCTAGGGAAAAAAAGCAAATGAACAACAACAAAAAAGAGCCCCCAAAACATCAAGCCAAACAGCTTCTTCATTAGTTTTCCTTCAGAAAATTGTGGGAGGAACTTGATGTGTATTGAAACCTCTCAAACCTTTTATGATAGTGGGAGGGATGCAGAGCCTTCAGCGAAGGCATTCGTACTCCTACATCTTCATCAGTCACTGGTAGGGAGGGGAAAAGACGCAGACAGCTGTGGAGTGTGAATAAACTCCTCTCTCCTAGTTCCTACAGCTTTGGTCCCACCGGACGGACTGCCGCCCTTCTGCACTCTGTAATCGCCAGGAGCCTTTCAGGGAGAACGAGACCTCACGCTTTGCGTGGACTTAAAACACAAAGCAAAAACCAACCGATCCACCCTCCAAATTTCCTTGACGAGGTTTCTTTGTGTATTGTAAAAAAACCAGAGAGCATACTTTCATTTTTCTATATATGCTGCCAATTTTCTTTTTCTATACATGCTACCTTTAAGGCAGATTTACAGGGAAGGCATTTTTGGTGTCAGTCGGTGTGAGTCAGCGAACCTTTCCATCGGTTTACAAGTTCTGACAAAACCTGCTTTTCAGACACTGCTTTTGATGCACATCAGGGCCCTGGCAAAGTGGATTTCTTTCTGCTTGGCCATCACTGTAACTAGAAGGACCTGTCCGGAGGAAGAGTTTTGTTTTCTGTTGCTCCAGGACAAAATGCAAAACTGGCTTTAATTTGTTCCTATAGATAACGTGATGGTTCATCCTGACTCAAATTTTTCTTCCATTTTTATTTCTTCAGTTCTGGGCAAGTGTTGTGTCTTTTGCAGAGCAGGATTTACATAATCCAGATATTAGGACAGATGTCAATTTTTTCAAATGCAACTTCAAAGAACGGGAAAACCAGAATGTTCTTTCCTCTATTTCGGAGCTAAAAATATTTACCTCTTTTAATTTTTTTTTTTTTAATGAAATCAGAATATTTAATCTTTTGGTTAGCAGTGCTCCTGGCATTATTGGAGGCAATTTGATCAAATGCATGTTCGGTCGAGGTCAGAAGAGAGTTTTGTACAGCCTAACAGCTGTTACCTGCCACTCGTTTGCTGAATACAGGAGATTGATGTGCTTTATTGGGCCAGCAGGGCTCTCGGCTGCAATGTCCTTTAAGCTGCTTTCCGTGGAATTTGATTTAAAATATGCATAACTAATAAAAAAGCTCTTGGAACAGGGAATGTATTTAAAACCCCTTAATAATTTATGTTTCTGGTTTGTACGCAAGGCACCTGGCCTGTTTATCCTGTCTCCGCCTTACTGGTTGCTTCCATTAGAGTCCCTGTAGCAGTGAGTAGGATGTGCCGAGAGTGGGGAGAACAACTGTGGGAGAGGTGGAAAAAGTTTTAAAATCTACCCTTTGAGTCCCGATTTCTTACAATAACGCTCGTTGCAAAGGGAGGCTGCTCTCATGCTGCAGTGTGATTACAGAGGACTTGATTGTGTACAAATACCCTTACCCGTTGCAGTGTGGTTCTGAATTTCTTTTAACTGATGTGCTACTAATAGACAAACCACCTTTTGCCATTAGGAGAAGCAGTATTGACCATTAAGGAATTACCTGTCTTTCCTCTGGTACAAGTAATGGGATTGGGACAGCCTTCCCCCGCCCCCACCCCCCTTTTTTTTTTTTTTCTCGTTTCCTAGTTGTGCCAACCCAAACTGGATACATATTCCTTTAAAAATCCCTTTGCAATAGAAACACTTGTGTGTTGCAACAATTCAGAGATAAATATTGCTGCTCTTACGTGCCTGTGACTCGGGAATAAGCCTTAGAGGCCAATAGTTAGCATTTCCACTGCTTTAACCAGGGTCAGCAATGGTATTGCTAAGCTTGGTACTGAACTGCAGAGCTCTGGAGGAGGTGTGTTGGCCATTGGTTGGCCTTACTTCTACTACCCAAACTGGAAAATACTTATCTTTTAGGAAAGCTACATTTGTGGTCATAATAATATACACCCAGCTTTTGACGTTTGCTTGGGCAGCTGCGAGTTCCCCGGGGTGGCAGTAATTGCCCCGGGCAAGGCTGCTGTGCAGTACTGGTGTTAATTAAAAGCCGTAGGTGATGTGCACAGGGTGGATGGAGGGCAGGGTTGGCGAGTGGTCGTGGGGGAGGGGCAGGGCAG
>NW_009259588.1:5913799-5968379 GCF_000687185.1 Egretta garzetta
GGGGGGGGCGGCGGAAATTGTCATTGGCATCCCAAGATGTTGTCATGGTCTTCCTGAGGCAGAGCTGTGATTTCATTTGCTTTTAGGAAGCCTGGGCTCTCGCTGGTGAGGTTGGAATCAAGGAAGGAGCATGTGGGTTTGAGAGGTGGAGTTGGCTTACAGTCTCGGTCTTAAAACTTTTTATTTTAAATCCAGAATACTGACCGTTAATAATTAGCCTTCTAGGCTTGTTGTTCTTGAGCTAATGGAAGGAATAAATTGTTAAAGCAAATCGAAAAGAAGACCAGGACCATGCACGTTAGCCAGACACAGTACTGCTTTCTCTGCTGACTTTAAAAGCAGTGCTTTCCTTTCCCATGGTAGAGCTGGATTTGTAGGAATTGGCACCAGGTTTCTATTGTACGCCTTTTAATTTTTAAGCTATTTGTTTTCACCACAAGTCTTTTCTGGAGCAGCTTGCATGGCAGAGTGGGAGACTTTTTTTTTTTTTTTTTTGTGAGTGTGTGGAAAGGTATGAGCTGTCATTCCTTTCTACGCGCTGTGAGGTATGGAAATATAATTATTGGTGTTTACCTAGGAGGAAGTGGAAGCACAGAGCCATTCTGTGTGAGGCCAGCTGGGAAAGCCAGGGCAGGCTCAGATGAGAAATGCCAGCACCTGGTGCCCCTCTCCGGCCCTTGGGAACGGTGTGGCGTGCCGGGCTGGCTGCCTCAGCAGGCAGAGGAGGAGGGGGGGGGAGGTGCAAAAGCGACTGGGATAGAGAGTATTTGGTCAAAATTTTTTATCATTTGGAATCAGTGGCATCGTTTGCTTAATGCATTATATCAGGTGGGTTTGAGTTGCTGTTTCTTTTTGCAAGGGTGCTACGCGGGTAAGTTTGAAAATGTGCAAGATTCCCTCGTTGCTGTTTTAAACCGAATTTACCCAAACACAAAGGCGTCTCCTCCGTTTTAAAAATCAGCGTACATAGGGTTTTTCACGTTCTAACAGTTGCTAACTTTAATGCTGAGAAACCTCAGCCTGAAAGGAAACCTTTTTATAGTCGCCACGTGAGGGAATATAAATAGATCTGTAGATTGAAGGGCTCTTTCATCCCCTGTCTGGAGCGGCCGGGACAGCGGCTGCTTGTGCTGTGGAGCTGGTGGGTTTGCAGATTCCTTGGGAGCTGGGGAAGCCAATTAAGGGAAAAATAGTTAGTGCTTTAAAGTACAATGCAGCATATACATTTTTCAGATGCCTATTCCCTTCTTCCCCCCCCCCCCCCCCCCCTTTTTTTTTTTGGTATTTAATGAACAAGTCCCACACTTTGAACAAAATCATCACCATTCTCCTTTTTTTGTTTTGCCTTTTTTATGGAAACTGTGACTCATAAAATATTTTAATCCCTGTTATTGAGCATCATTAAAATGAAGATTGTTCCCCAGCAGTGTGTTTTTGATTTAAGAACTCTTCATACTGTGAGTGCTCTCTCCATTGAAGAATGACATATAAGTTGATGAAATTAGAAGTTTTATAAGACAGTGTAATCATAACTTTTTCTTATGTAGAGCAAAATATTTTGTGATTTTAAATTTTCTTTGCTTTTACACACACAGACACATCTTCTTTGACAATATAGGAAGTACATTAAACTACTGGCTTATCTAGAAAGGGAGACGAGAAAAAGAAATTATATGCCTAAAAAATAGGATTGTCTTTAAAAAGTGCTCAAGGTTCACAGCAGACGTGACTTAAGATGAGGAAAATGCGTTTCTGAAGGGCCAAGGGGGAAGTTGCCTGTCCCCTCAGCCTGATGCATTCTGGTTACAAGGGGGCAGGTGAGCATAAGCCTCTTCAATATGTTCAGTAGCCGTGGTGCAGGGGGGCACAGGCTGGGAGGAGGAGCAGTGGCTGGTGGCCCTTGGTGGCCATGTCCCAGCCCTTGGCCAGGAGCCCACCCTGGGCTGGCCCTGGCTTTGGGCGGGTTTGTGCCCTCGGGCTGGGGAGCCCTTACTTTTGCTGGGAGAGGAGGGCTGTGTGCTGCGTGCTGTGTTTCGGGGAATTTCTTCTAGGGCGCTCCTTTAAGTTGTGCGTGTCCTCCTTCCTTCCCTTATGGGTCCTGTCACTTGCTGACGGGTATGACAGTGGCCCCAAATTCGTAAATACAGGTTGTGTAAAAAGAAAACAAAAAACACAAACCAAAGAAAAAAAAGGGGAGGAGGAAGGTGCAAAGTGAGCAGATGCTTGCAGCATCCTGTGCATTTAGCAAACACTTGCATTTAAAGGGTTTTTTTCTTACCCTTAAAACACTAAGCTGCTTTAGAGCGAGTGCAACTGCATTAGAAGCTGCGCGCTCCCGAGTACCACACGCGTTATGGGGAAATGAAGGCAGACCGTAAAACGCACAGCAGCATAAATCCTTCAAGTTAGTAATTAAAAATACCAAGCTATTTCCCTCTCCCCCCCCCCCTTTCATGCACTACCATTTTGTGTGCAACAAGGTTAAGACGGAGAATTTTCTCTTTATTTCTTTTAAAATTGTCTGCGTGGCACTCCTTGGCTCGCCATGGTTATAAACTCATAAAGGGTAGAGGTTTCATTAGAAACCATCCAATTTAAAAGGGAACTGGGCGGGAGGTAGGAAACAATGCCGAGTGGGATGCCTAAATTGCTCAGGATGTTGTAAATAGAGCTGCTGCCTTTTGATCTTGTGAAGGGTCGCGGAGATGCCGGGGCTTTGACCAAAGGATGTTGGAGGCAAGTGGCAAGAAATCACCCACCTTCCATCCTGTTTTCCACTGCCATTACTTGGCTTAGGGCTGGTGTTATTAAGGAGGTGTAAGGAAGCAGCTCAGACAAGGCTTCCCTTTAGGGTCTTGTCGCCGCTAGAGAATTAGAAAGCGTGTTTGTTTCTGGTCTGTTCAGATGTTTTATGGCAGCCCGTTGTTGCTTGCTGCCTGCTTAAGCTGGCTACTGGCTCTCATTAGGTGTAGCGTCAGGCTGTTGCTTAGGAAGGAAAGGAGAGATGAAAGCTCGTGCATAACTGGAGAGCCTGAATGAAAAGTTAACGCCGGGAGGTTGCCCGTGCATTGCGCAGAGGAGAAAACAACTTGCGTCGAGACCTCGTGCAGCGGATGCAGGGAACTCTCTGTGTATATGTGTACATATTTATGTATAATTGATAGCAATATATAATACATGCAGAGTGTTTTTTTAATAAATATTTCCTATTTACCTTTTTTTTTTTTTTTGACAAAGATTTCAATGGAGGCAATATTTCAAGGATGTAAGTTAGGCTGAAGCCTGAGAGAGAGCCATTTCTGGCTTTTGGGGAAGAAATGGAGAGGGGAACAAAGAGCACCCTGTCTCAGCATACGCTGCCTGCCGTGCATCGGGGAGGCAGAAGTGGCCTTTTAATGCCACCCACATCCACGGTCATACCCTGCGTAGAAAGTACAGCTCTCGGGGGCAAGTACTTGCTTTCTCCCACTGGGGAGGAGCGCTTTGGTTTACACCACCGAGAAATGTAAGGACTTGCAGCCTGTGATGGGTTGGTTACCTTGCCTTTATGTTCCAACAGTTTTCAAACGCTGCTGACCGACTGCGCTGCCTTCCTGCTGCAAAGGCAACGAGGTTTGCTTAAACCAGCTCCAATGGGGGGCAAGCAGCTTCTGAAAATGTGGTGCTGCAATGGGTCGAGGACGCCTTTAATTCTTAAGTGTGGCCGTATCTCCCCTCACATGGCACGACACGATCAGTGGTAGTTGGAGCATTAGTTTTGTGACACTGTTTGGATGGTTTTTTATATACGAGGGATTTTCTGCCTTCTTTAGACAACTGGATGTGGGGGGATTAGTTTCTGAAAAATAATCGCTTTCCTGTTGAGACAATGCCATGTCTTTATAGCAAATATAGTAAACTGTTTTCTTAAACGTTCCTGCTTACTTCCAGAAGCAGTCTTTTCAAATATCAGTGAGGCCATAAACTAGAAAACCTGATGCTAATCTGCGCTAAATGCCAGTGAAGTTGGGGACAGAAAGTATTTTCAAGCATGTACTAGGAAGGTACATATTGGATGCGAATAATCACGTTCTGATAATCATGTTTTTTGCAAGCTACTGTATTTTAACTCGTCTGGGGTCCATTACGGTGCGGTTCATAAACAAGATGAAACTATGTGGCTAATAACATGAAATGTTTCCTACTTTGATCTAATCAGAAGCCTGTCTCGAGCTGCTGGTTTAGATCTTCATCAGAGGAGAGGAGGATGTCGGAAACAAGTCCTTCAAGTGTTTCTCTCTTGGCAATTAGCCACAGGAGCTCCATTATTACTTTTCGGCTGGATCAAATGAGGTCAATGGCACGAGCTTCCTGCATGAGGTCTTTCTCAGAAGCGGCAGCAGACGGTAATTGCGAACATCTCCATCCTGCAGGTCTCCGTCCCGACAGCGGCCACGGGATGCGGTCTTGAACCTCGGAGGGAGGGGTAGGAAAAGCAAGGCAAATGGCTTTGGGGCCTCCGACGGAAACAGCAGTTTGACCGTATTGCTTTGCACCAAGATAAATATTAATAGATTTCAGAAGGTTGTGATGATGGTGGTAAATGAACAAGGCTCGCCTTAAGTGGGAGGCCTGTCCACTTTAACGTGATGAAAGTACCAACCCTCCGAAGTTCAACTTAATTTTTACTGCATCTTTTTAAGGAAAAGAAAATTGCTTCAATGTTGATTAAAAAAATGCATGCATTAAAAGCCGTGCCTGCACATATATCTGCATGCAGATTTAGAAATATAAGGCTTTTTTCCTCTACCCTCTGCCTTACGATTAATTTCCACATACATTAAATCTATGAATCCAAAGAAAATTATTTAGGGCTGTAGCTTAATTGTGAATTTGTGTGTGGAATATTCCCTTGAGGAGTCCTTGGGAGTTTTCCCTAGCTCCAGCCCATGTCCTGATGAGAGAGCCTGGGCGGATGAATGGGCCAGCGTCATCTTTGGCGAATGCATGTGTTCAGTTTTAATAGTGGCGTTATCCACTGACTTTCAGCTCTCTAGAATAAACAGTAGAAATGAGAAAATTGTATATTTGATAATGATCTATTGATGTGGCAGCTTTAACCCTGCGACCTATCATGCAGTTTCTACTATGCAGTATAATTAAGTTGCCTCATCAAGTGAGGAAATAGTGCCATCAATAAATAGCTTTTTAAAAATAGTATTCAAATATGCAAATACTTTTATGTGATAGTAAACAGTGAATTTCATGAGTATTGCTACAAAGAGTTTGGTTTATTGAGGATTATTATGTGTTTTGTAGAAAATCCTGATTGATCTTGAGTCCCTCCGTCGTCTCCTTCTCCCCTCACCCCCCCAATTGTTTGAGTATGTTTAATGACAAAAGTGATTGGAGGTTTTTTTCCTTTAATTGTCAGAGGGTTTATTTTTAGTTGGGTGGTTCTTTCTGGAGCTGGGATGTATTAATCAGAGCTCTGTGCTCACCCGAGCCTGTGGCTGGGGGGGGCCCTTCGCTAAACACAGCTGGAGACAGGCATTTGGATTTGGGCTCCAGCATATCCTGTAAGTTGGTACATTTCCACTGGAGGTCAAGCTAGATTGCGCCGATGGTTTTATTTGCCTTCATTCCTTCCCTTCCAAAAGAGAGACATGCCCCGCTGCAGTGGGTCAGGAGAGGATCCTGGAGTTTCTTTCTCATCTGAGAGATGTGCCCGGGGATGCAGAAGAGGGGAACCTGAAATGTGACTAGGGCTTAGCTAAGAGAGTTCCGTACCTTGGTACACCCTAACAAGGTATTTCTGAGCAGGGTTGAGGCAAGAAGCGGAATCAGTTTGTGGAAATCCAGTTTCAGCTGTTTGCATGGTATTTGTGGAGGTTCTTGGAAGTCCCTTGGATCCTGACACTATTCACCTGTGTGAGAAAACCGGATTTCATTTTGAAATCAATGTTTCTAGCTCTCATGGATGTAGAGGGAAGTCTGAAAAATGTCAACTGTGTGGCTGAACCAAAAGGTTAAGAAAAGCAACCCCCCGTCCCTCGCCTACCCCCAGGAACAGAGCCCGGAATATTTTCAGTCTTTATGAAATCTGAAGATACAGTATTAGTTTAGGAACCTTGTGTGAAATTAAGGAATCCTTTGAACAGACGGGACTGGTGTAATAAAACAACACTGAAAAAAGAAAGGCAGAGAAATCCACCAGCAAAGAGAAACGTACAATAAAATCTCAGCAAGGCAATAAAATGGCTTCAGTCTTTCAGTAGGCTGATGCTGGTAGCTAAAGATAATCTAACACTTGTTGCTGAGGAGTGTGGTTTTCTGATGAGCTGATTTTAAGAAATGAGGATATGAAATACTTAGAGGATATTGTCTTCTGTCTCTGAAAGGAAAGATAACCATCTCTCTCATATAGGCTGGTTGAAATTTTAATTAAACTCGAGCCAAAAAGCATTGCTGACTAGACGAAAGCAAATTAATTTAGAGACTGAAGAGACCGAGGGCGAGGGATTTCTATGCGAGGAAGATAAGGGAACATTATTTAATATGTTTATGCCATGCCCGTAGTTGAAATACTTATATGCCGAAATCTTTCAGTAAAAACTGGGTTTTGGCTGGCGTGTTCTTGTCAGGGATGTAGGATGCGAAGCGGTCAGAAGGCAGGGAAAGGAACACGCTGGATCTGGGAAGGAAAATACTTAGGAAGGGGAGAAGAATAATTGTCTCCCCTCCTGTCATGCCTTATTCTCCTCCTGCTCCTCCAGTTGACTGGGTTGGCAGACGCGTGTGAGTGAACGCTCTTTAATTTTTTGTTTTGGTAATTCCTCCTCCCCACCCCTGGCTTTCTGTCATATGTGGCTCCAACCTCTGATTTATGCTGCCTGGCTGCTGGCAATTACGGCTGCCGGGGGGCCGGGGCAGGCTGCGGGAGGCGCGTCGGCTGGCACCGGGCAGGCACGACGCGACACGACGCGACGCAGCGCAGGACGGACGGAGGGAGCGTGGGAGCTGTCGGAGCCTCCGTGCCGCTGCAGATAGGCGTTAGGGGGATAACTGACAGCATGCCTGCGCCAGTACGAAGAACAATGTTTAAGCATGATTGCGATGATGTGTTGAAATAAACTCTGTTATGATTATGCTGCTACATTCTTGGCAGGCTTACCATCAACCACAGCGTGTTTTTTTGGTGTGTACGTGGCTTGCCTGTTTTTTTTTTTTTGTTGTGTTTTCTTTTTTTTTTTTTTGTATGGGTAAGCAGATTAGTTAATGCCTGCCTTTCATGAGCAGAGGCTTTCATCCTTAATGCTGGGGTTAAACTGCATTCAAGCTGTCTATAGCCTGTGAAGGTCACGCTACCATTTTGATTTCCTCTCCCTGCCTTACGAGCTGCCGCAGGAGCGGGTATGGGAGGGCGACGGCCGCCCTGGCGCGAAGGCTGAGCCTGACCCCGCTCCCCCTCCTCTGCCCGAGGGATGCTCTCCTACTGTACAAAACCCACCCCCCAGCCACTCTGTTGTGCTTACATGCACTTCATTAAATACTCAGCTCTAAAGGGCGGCAATTTGGAAGTAGGACGTGCATTGCTCTCCCCACTTAAGGCAATGCAGCTTGACTGTAACAGGCAGCCAGCTCCTGCCTGGCGTGCCCCAGTGGGATGGGTTGCCCTGAAATAGCCTCCTGCTCCGAGGTCTTGTGCTCAGGAGGGCGCTGCTACCTTCAGCCTTCCAGGTATTTAAATATGCTGAGCCTGGACTTTCCCCTTCCACCACCTTTCCTCGCCCCTCCCCTGTCACAGCATCACTGCTGTCTCGCCCACTGGCTGCCGGAGCGTCCGCCATCTGGTCCCCAAAACCAAACTGGAGCGGTGCGTTGTTTTAATTAGTTTCTACTTGTGTGGTCAGGAGGTTACTTGGTCTGGTGAGCTCTACTTCAGGCCCTTTCTCTCATTAATACCACCTTGCGCACATCCTGCACGGGCGTAGGAATGGTTAAGTTATCCACTTGTGTGGCCGGCTCTTGATACGACACAGTGGCCAGTATTTACAATTACAAGAGGAAGCTGTTATATGTGGATTATCCTGTATTTTTCTCCAGTGATGGTAATTACCGACATAAATTTCAACTTAATCCTAGGACTGAAGTCTCGCTAAAGATATACACATAAAAATTCCATTATCCAGAAGTAAATTTGGGTCATTTAGGTTTATAAATGGTATTTATTAAAGAGCCTCTTTTCTGGTTTGGAGGAATCCTGCAGAAGTCTTTGGCTGCAAAACCCCATGGGCTTAAGAAAAGGTGCAAGGCTTGATGGGAGAAGGGAGTAAAAAGCTGCAAATAAGAAAAATAGTTTTCTCAGGTTGTGGGACGAGGGACCATTTTTCACTTGAACAGATACAGAAGATGCTTGAAGCTGAAACACTGAAGTTGGAAATGCCTCTGCAAGACATTCTGCATGAATATCTCTTAAGTTTTTTATGCATCCTTCCTGGAGACTGGTGATAAATGCAACACCACATCAGACAGTCGCAGGCAGGCAAACTCCCGCCTCTCCAAATCCAAACAGATAAGCAGCAGCTTCAAAAATACTGTCGTCATCTAATTATCGATACATGTTTTACTGCAGCAGCTCGGTACGGTGCAGGAACGCAGGCAGGACAGGGTTTTGTTTCAGACTGGTTTCCATCGGCCTCCTCGATTTCAGAAAAACAAACCCTAAGGGGATATAGCTGGAGGAAAACAGAGCTGTAATTAGGGGCACCATGCGCTCAATTTGGCTGGGACTTTTGAAGCTGGCTCTGCCTCCAGCCGCAGTGGTGGCAGCTCCTCGTTTGTAGCTTTGGAGCCACAACAGAAGCGAAACCCTACCAGGGACCTTCTCGGGTGCCTGCGAGGGCGTTCGTGCTGGGCGTTCATGCTGGGGGTCAGGAAAGGACTCGTTGCACCTCGAGAGCAGGAATAGCCGCTCGCGTTGGCGCAGGATGAAGCTGACATGCCTCCAAGTCACTGCGGGGCTTCCCGGTGTCAGCGTTTAGATGGTACGTTCAGCGACGGCCCTTTCAAAAGGAATAAATCCTCTGGATATGTCTGCGAGAGTTTGGTATCGTCAAATTGCAATTTGAAACGGTGGAGATTTCTTTTATCTCTCGGGAAGCTAAATAGCTCGAATTCCTAGGGCTTCTTTAATGAAGAGACCTTACATTTTTATATTTATTTCCATTTTTTGATTGAATAGCTGAGTTCCTCTCAAGCGTGCTGTTCATATGCCCCAAATTATTCAGAAATGTGGAAGAGGGGGGGAAAAAAAAAAAAGTGAAAAGAATGCAAAATCTTTGCATAAAAAAAGTGAACTCCATGTCATCAGCATGTTGCAGAGGCCGTGGACATTTTGCAGTTGGCGGGGGGGACACGAAGGAAATTCAGACTTCTGCGTTTGGGGTAGGCAAGGCCGGGCCGTGCAACGTGCTCATATGCAGCCACCTCTGCGCAAGCGGTGTAACACGCAAAGCCCTGTTACGAGGAAACTCCGAAACATGTTGTCAGTAAATTAATGGGGAGGTTTAGTGTAGGCTTCAGCATGCGTTTCAGAAAAAAAACCCCACCCAACGAAAAGTGTTTGTGGTTTCTGAGTTCCCTCACGCCGCCTCCTCAGATCTGTGTGATGCGAACCAGGTCTCAGGGAATTAATCCTCTTTCGGTCCATGTGTGTACCACCTCGCTCGTAAACAGGGGACAGCCCGGGGAGAGGGGGGTGCGTGGGGGGAAGCACGAGTACAGAGGCTGGACCTCATGGGTTTCTGAATAACCGTTATTTCCCACGGAATAATTTGGGTGTGGTTTTGGATAGAAAGGGGTTGTCGTGGCGTTTCTTGAGCTGGTGCGGGTCATTTATGCGTGCTCCTGTTAAGGGTTCTCATCTGGTTTTTTGGGGGGGCTTTTTTGTTTGTGTGTTTGGGGTTTTGGTTCGGTGTTTTTTTTTTTTAATATTGCATCTTGAATGAGTGCTTCCAGTCCTGAAATTTTTTCACTGAATTCAGCAGAAGCTACCTCCAGCCATTTCCCTTTGAAGCTGCATTACAATTGACCATTCTTTCTCCAATTTTCTCCTGCCAGCTTAGTTTTTAACTTTTCCTTTTTTTCTTTGCGAGAGGCTACAAAATATGTAAGTTATTTAGAAGAAGCATAGGCCAGGTATAAAGGACTGGGATGCCTCTGCTTGATACAGAGGTTTTCAAAGGACTATTACAACTTGTTAATGTCTTTGTGTGTAGGCGCTGGCTCTCTGACTTCAATAGCTGGTGTAAGTGCATGCTGGCTGAAAGGAAAACTACTTGGAAAGAATACAATTGAGTATTTCAGAAATGCCCTTATGTATGGTGTTAGATAAAATATTAAACCTTAAATGGGAAGATTTTGCATCCTCACTAAGTACCTCTTTAAAAATGAATGTATTTGATATATCTAACAATAGAAACCTTCGGTGTAAGTTTAAACTTGGCAGATGTTTTCACTTTTCAGGTATTTTAAAAGAAAACTAATGAAAACAACAAGAATCATCTCATACTATTATACTGAAGACATTTATTATTTATTGTAATGTTGCTGGTTTCTTCTTGCGTATCTGTCCAGGTGGACTAAAATATATTTTTTTGCCTTTTCAGCAGTTTGCTGCTGGCCTGGTAATGTAGTATCAGAACAGTTGGTCTGCAGGTATAAGCTCCCATGACGATCCTTACGTCTGAAAAGTAAAAATCTTTGCTTTTCTTAAACCTTAATTTTGAGGTCAAATCTGCCCTGAACCAGCTCTGAAAATCTCTAGTAACTGTAGTGTACGTTAATTTGTGAAAATGTGGGCATTTAGACAAAGTAGTTAAGGATTATTTCTTATTTTTTAAACTGGAAAAGGTTTATTCTTTATTCTTTGATACCCAGGAGTTGAGTATACTATCACTAGATGAACTGCGGTCTGAAATCTTGAACAACGTGCTCGGCGTGGAACAGAGCCCTGAAAATACGAGTTTTATAAGGGGAATGTTGGCACAACACAAACTTTATTAATACTTGCGGTCAATCTGCTGTAATGTTTAAAATCCCTAGTTTCCATGTTACTTTGTAAATACAGCCTTGCTTCATTTGCTTGAAGATTGACCCTTTCTGACTTTTGGATTTGTGCGTGCTTCTACTTTTACTCCGGCTTTTTTCTTTTAAGGAAAACATGGGGGGCATTGACTAAGATTTGGGAGAAAAAAATACGGTCTAAAGAGAATTTGGATATTTAGCAAGACAGCCCTAAAAAGCTTTTTTTTGGAGCCTCTTCAATAAGTAGAGCGTTTGCAAATCAGTCTTGGCAGGAGACTAGACACTGAAACACCTGACACTTCAGTTCATCTCTGTTGAGAAAACATTACATATTTTGAAAGGTAAAATGTTTCATTAAGATGCTGTGTTCTAGTTATAAATACCGTCTGGGAGGCAGGTTGGGAGATGGTTTGGCTGTGGCAGGCTCCACTGAAAGGCTGCCTGTACTTCTCCTGGCAGCTCCTGTATCACAAGGTGCGGAGGCATCGGCTGGCAAATTTGCTCGAGGGAGGAAGAGTTTAACAAGGGCTCGTTCCCAGGGCAGCTGATGTGATGTCTTTCGCTCTTTATTGGACGTGATTGAATTAAAACGTCTGCGTTTCTCTGCATTACAAGGACACGAGAAAATTGAATTCTTGCTGATACTCATCGCAGTCGATGGCACAATGTTGGGGATCCTGTTGCCTTCGCCCTCCCTCGAATATGGTGCTGTGTGTTCTGCTGGAGGATGCCTTCGGTGTAAGGTCAAGCCCACATCTTATCTTTAAGTCCTCCTTCCCTTCAGGGTATCATCAGGCATTCAACTTACAAATCCTCTAAATCTTCTGAGGTGTTTTCCTATGAGTGTTTTAAAAAGTTTACGTAATCTCTGTGAGAGAGGCTTCTGCTGAGCTGGCACACCTTGTATTTTATTAAACCCTTGCTTCATGCTTGAAGGACAGCTTGGCTAGCTCCACAAATCCACTGGGATCCCCTGTTTGAGATACAACTAGAGTGATTTCTTTTTTTTTGGTTCCTATTTTATGGTGTGGGGGAAAGGGAATTGCACTGTACGTACTGGAGAGGGCAAGTCACGCAAGAACTGCCTCCAGCCGGTTGCAAAAAAAAAATAAAAATTTGGCAGAGCATTTGGTAATATCCACTGTTAGACACATCGTCAGTGTTTCCTATCTTTCGCTTTTTATTTTGCTTTCTTACTTGTCCAAGCAATTTATGCCCAGTAATCCTTGCTGTGGAGGCCCATATGACTTTTGGTAGGGTTTTTACATCCTTGAAGCAATCTCTGGATCAGTTGGTAACAGAATGAATCTCCTTGAAGGTATATACCCTCTGACAATGAAACGATTTGGCTTCTTTCTTCTGTCCCTCTCTCCTCTTACCGCTGTAGCGGCTGCATGTGCCGGGGCGGTTTCTCTTCTGTCGTTATCGTGACTTGGAGATTTAGCACTTTGTCTCCGGTTGCATTAACATGTCTTCTTCAGGATGCTCATTTTTTTGTGTTAGAAGTCTGGGCTTTTATGGGCTAATAAGCAGTGGTGTTAACTGCTCAGATCAGAGGTGGTGATGGCCAGGGAGAAGGAAGCAGCCAGGCGATGGTGCTTTCCTCACCGACTGGGTTAAACCCAGGAGGCTGAAACTCTGGAGCTTCATTCCTCTGAGTGCAGGATGATGCTGACCAAGCCACAGCCTTGAGGTTAGTACCCAGTTCACATGGCTCAGTCTCACTCAAGTGTCTTTTATTTTAGGCAGACTACAATGCTGTTCCATTTTGTTGCCCTTCCCCAAGGAACCATGACGTGAAGTTTGTGTTGCAGGGCAGGTGGTTTGTGCCACTTGCTTCTTTCCCTGCTGAATTTTTACAGGAAGGCAGCAGGGTATTGCCTTCCCATGCCCTGCTAATAGTGCTGGTCACCATCCTCTTGGTTTGCGCTTCACACAGCTGCATGCATTCCCTATCTGCCTGGTTCTGTGCGCATGGACTATTGTCCTTGGGCGAGCGTGCCGCCTTCTCCTCCAGATGTCCTCAGGGCCTTTCTTCAGTTGGCCATCTTGTGCTGTTCGCTATCATTGTTGCAGCATCGTGTCATAGGGACTTGCTGGTAATATACCATATTTATAATTTTATATAGGTCTCATATAAATATATATTAAAATATATAAATATATATATGAATGACATTTTTATCAAACCAAATCCTGGAAAATGCTTATATAGCTAGTCTGATTATGTGATGCCTTTGCACTAACTCTCCTTCCTTCCCATCTGGTGGTGGTGGTGGCGGCTGTTGCACAGCCTTGCAGCTCTCTTACCTGGTTTTATTCTGTCCTGTCCTGCCGTGAAGACTTTCTTGTTGGGCAGCAGCCTGGTGCGACGGGGTTCAAGTCATAGTTTGCACCTTGGGGGCAGTTTTAAGGAAATGTGTAATGTTGATGAGGGATCTGAAAATAACATTTGTGTCATGCTTTCCATTCTGTTTAACCAGCAGCATGTTACCTGGTCAAGCCCAGCTGTATTGAAGTACCTCCTCAGCAGTTAGGTAGTGAAAGAGCTTCCTCCATCTCATCTTCTGGGGCTGCGAAAGTAAAACAACTGTGTTTGGTCCCTGCGCTGTCGGGTGGAGCGCTGGCCCAGAGAGAGGAGATACGGGACAGTCTGCACAGTTTTTTAAAGGTTGCGTGCTTTAATATAAAGGGGGATAACAGAAATATTTTTAAAACAAACCTGTGTTCTTCCTTGCATTGACTTCATAATTAATTTTTGCAGTGACAGTCTTTGAAATTCTTACTAGAAGTGGCTTTCGGCCTCATCCAGAAAATTACCTTTTGGAAGTTAGAGTTTGATACGTGGTTAGAAGGAATTTATTCACCACTGAGTCATTTTTAAATGGTGAGTTAGAATTTTGATTCTCATGGCAAGGAACTCTCTTTTTTTTGTCCAGAGTTTGCAAAGTTTGGGGTTAAAATCTGGATGTCTGGTAGGTAATTGATACTGTAATTCCTGCTCTGCTGTTGGTGAAAATGGTGATAGTAGGCTGCAGTTGTTATTTTTTCCCATAATGTGAAAATGTGCCTGTTGAAGAGGTAACTCTATGTATATACAGGCATCCATAGAGAGATGTTTTAAAGCATACACGCATGTGCTGCTGCTTTGTCAGGTTTCTCTCAACAGTTAACGTGACTGTGCAGCCCGTATCCAGCCCTCCCCAGCTTCTTCCTTTTGACAGGGTTGGCCCTTCGGGATGGGTCAGATGGAGGAAGACTGCCCACCCTGTGTACTCCAGCTCTGGATTTTCCCCTGTTCTGCTTCCCCTGCGCAATTGCAGGTTATGAAAGCCAAGGCCTTGAGAAAAACACTGTCGCCTTTCCAGCAGTTTGGTACTGGGGATTTGACCTAGAAAACATCTGGCTGCTGCTGGAGATGAAACAAGTAGAGGCAGAGTCGACATGCTGTATGAGTTTGGAGTCCCGTGCTGGTTGTTGCCCGGGTGCAGGGACCAAAGGGACGGACTGTAAACGGCATGAAAAGGTGCAAAGATTGTGACGGAGGATTGGGGATGCGATTTCCCAGTTGCCGGAAGCCAGCCTGAGATCTGCTTTTCTCCTTCTTGCTGGCAGCTTGTCCTTCCTTCTTGTTTTATAGTCAGCGTTTGGCTACAAATAAATGTAGGAATAATTCAGCGAGGAGCAGGAGTGCCCCTGTCAGCAACAGCCTGCTTTTAGATCAGCTTAAGCCAAGCATGAAACCATCCCTGTAAGTTTTGTCATCACTGGAAGCTTTCCTTCTGAAGGTATTTATGTAAATGAATGAATTAATGAGGGAAAAAAAGAACAGCTACAAGCAACAACTGAAAACAAGGGGAATTTAAACACCTTTGCTTCTGGAAGGCTGTTGGGTATTTAGTTTTCTGCATCGGTGGGGGGAGGCTGGTTTGAATCAACAGAGGAGTTGGTAAAAGCTAAGGACGTTCAACTTTTGCTATGCCATGGGCGATGCTAAAACACGTTTTGTTTTGTTTTGTTTTGTTTTTTCCCCTTGGAATTTGAGCTCCAAGGAAAACAAACAAACAAACACAAGTAAGTGTTTTAGCATGACAGTGGACTGCACGCTGCTTGTATTAAATACAGACCTTCTTGTTAGCATCTTAATTCACTCTAGTAAAATATTTCTCTTCTTCCATTTAAGTGGCATAAGCACCGATTTAAATGTTTGTCTCTTTTGAAAAATTTAAGGAAGTGATAATATTTTGAGGCAATATATAATTTTTTTTTTTTATTTTGAGGCAATATGTAAAAAAAATCCCACAACGTTGCAGAAGTTACATTAATGTATGTTACTGGAACGAGCTGGAAAAATGATGCAAGTAGGGCAGTGTTGATCCTCTGCTCATTTCTCACTCTTAACAGGAGCATACTTTTGTATATGTAGGAAGACCGTATTCAGGTCTGCGTCTCCTCAGCTCACCCATTCCGTCTGGGAAGTTGCTTGGAAAGCCAAAGCCTTCCTCTGGAGATGCCTCTGGTTGCGTGGTAGCAACGAGGCTGCTGTGGAGAGGATGCCAGGCACCGTGCTTGCAAGTGCAGAGCTGGGTGTGTGTGTGTGTGTTTCTCCGGCTTAAAGCCCGATGGACGAGTTCAGCGAGGAGGTGGGAAATCCCCAGCGGGTGTTCAGGGCTCGAGGCGTGAAGCCTCGGCGTCGGCCCCAGCGCTGAGGTTTGAACGGAGGGATAAAGCGGAGGCCGGCGTAGCGCAAGAAACATGTGGTCCGCACGCTCCTGAAGCAGATAAACTGCTGTTAGCAGGCAGTCCCCTTTTACACTAGATGAGGTTTTGGAGCTGAATTTTTCCCTTTAGTCTTCATTACATGAGCCCTTGTAAAACAGAGGAGCAAACCATGCACAAATATGCTGCGTCCTGACACCTCTTAAATCTATCCGTTAGTATTTGGGAATTGATACGTGCTCAGTGAAAGGACCTGGTTGGGCTGATGTTAACGTGACCCAAGGAACGAAGCTGGTGTGTTGGGGAAGTGCCTCAAAGAGGGTGTATTTGTATTCAGATTGGTGCCAGGTGAGTGCTCTCTACTGATAGCACGAACCTTGCGTTACTGAAGTGTATCTGGAGGTCCAGATGGCAGAGAGTTCAGGAGCTGTAGGGTTTTTTACGTCTGACCTGCGAGACGGTTACAGATCCCTCGTTTTTATATTTCATTGATAGCATTGCTGGCAGACAAAGTAATGTGCGTTTTTTGTTGTTTTATTTTTCTGAATTGGTCTTGCAAGTGACGTTTCACCTGACCTTTTAAATTATGGCATTTTGGAGTTACACTTAATGCCATGTCGCTCGTTTGTCCCTCCCATATTGCGCAGACGTTTCTAAGAGTTAATGTCGCTTCTCAGTTCTCTTCGGCGGAAGCAGAGTCTGCTCAGCATCAGAGGGTTTAGACTAATGCACATTGATCTTGGCAGGGAGAACGCAGGCTCCTTGAGCTCGTGAGGCAGTACAGGCCTGCAAATTGTTGTATTAACAAGCCAATTAATTAATAAGCAGGAAATTGATGTAACCCCTGAGGCAGTATGTACTGATACTATATTTTTAGGTTTTTAAAAATAGATGTAGCTTCAACATATAACATGAAGTGCCCTCCATGCTGTTAAGGTCCAGGTGAGGAAAAGCTTTTCACCTTTCTTTTCAGACTGAGCTCCTTCTGACAGTTGTCACTGCCAAAAATTCCTCTCCTTGAGCTTTCCTCCTCTCCCAGCTTTGCCTCTTTTCCCCCCCCCACCCCCCAAGGAAGCAGTGGAGGAGGTAAGACCATTTACCTGCTAAGTGGAGTGGCGTAATGGGCTCTTGCTCTGCAGCTTAACTACTTGCTGCTGTTTAATAGGCTTTTGTAGGTTTAATTTTGGTGCTTTACAGATGGAGGCCAGGCTGTTGTAGAGAGGTTTAGGTCGGTCGCCCTTTGGGAAGCCGAGTCCCTCCCGTGCCACAGCTGGGACAGGGAAGAGGGGTTTCCCTTCTGGCTTGAGACACAGCAATACTCGGGCGGGAGAGAGCGCAAAATACCAGATTTGGGGTTGCGTTCATTTTTGTTTCTCATCGGTGTCTTGATGAGAAATGTGTTGGCTTGAGCTGGTTTTCATTCAGCAGCTCAAAGCTCCTCTCTGTAACTTGGTTTTTGATGGGCGCTGTGCATCTGTAAGAAGTAAAACTCAAGTCGTGATGCACTTTGAATTAAGAATATCTCTCTGGAAATCGCTCGTATCCCTCAAGAAAATTTGACCCTCGGTGGTAAGCAAGCAAATATAAATCTCATGTGCTTGAGAAATAAATCACCTGAGCTTATAAACTAGGTTCCTTTCTACAGTCTCAGTAACTTGGTTTGAAAGTTGTGACATTAGCCTTTAAGCCGTAGGGGGTTTTATATACCTGTCCAAAGGAAATTAGCTTTTGTTTGCAGTCGGCTGACTTTTTCAGTATTTTAATTGACTATCCCAGAATTCTGTACTCCCAATTTAGTAAATTACTTTTCTAAGGAATAACTCCGGAATAATTTTGTGCGAGAAAGAGTGAGGTTCAGGTGATTGCTTTCATAATTTTTCTCATTGGAACTGAACCACAGTGACAGGGCAGGAGGAGAGGACTGGGAGCACTGGCCATGCTGCGACTGTGGCTCTGCCATCACCTCCCCATCTACTGCTGTTTGCAAGATGGGTTAGGTTGGGTCTTTTTTTATCTCCCCCCCCAAAAGGTTTAATGTGGAAGCCCACACACGCACTTGGCACATGCAGCTCTCTAGGCTGCCTCTGCCTTCAAAGCACTGCAGAAATGCCACGTTCAAAAAGATTTATTTATTTATTCCCCGCCCCCCCCCATCGGGAGGATATTGCTTACTACGCTTCCTCCCTCTCTCCGTGGCGGTGGTGGTGGTGGTAAGTCGCAAACTGTAAATCAAAGGCAGGTTTTGGTGCAAGGAAGTGCCCAGCAGCGTGCAAGGGGCTTTGGTGTCACCCTGGGGCTGGGTGGACGGTGTCCAGCTGTCCGTCCTCCCTCCGGCTGACCGTGACCATCCAGCCCCGCGTCTGCTGCTTCCCACTTGTTGCCAGCACAGTTTACTTCTTGGGCTGCTCTGTGAAACAGAGCATTTGCGTTGGCATGGGTTAAAAATAAGCACACACACACACACACAAAAAGGCCCTTCGGAGCAAGAAGCAGTCATGAAGGTCGTTGGGGTGCAAGGAGGAGGAGGGAAAAAACCCAAAACCTGAGCTACAGGGGTGCAGAGAGCTCTGCTGCCATCCCTGTCTGCAGGTGGGCTGGGGTTTCCTCAGCTCCCTTCCCAGACTGTGCCTGGAGTGGCGAGGCAGGCAAGGGTCATCCTAAATAACTGGGATTTGAGACCGAAAGTCAGCGCTATGCATTGAACCACAGCAGAAACACCGTAAATATGAGGCGGCTTTAAGAATTAATTTCAGAGCCGGCCTGGATGAAAAAGGAGCAGAATTTCTTATTCTGCTGAAATGATGGGGGAGCTACCTTACAGTTAACACCAGTGATAAATGTCAGACTGGTTTATATTAAAAATGCTTTAATCTGATTTGGCCCCATTAATTTTTAAACTAGCAGAGGAGGTCATTAAATCACAAGTCCCTTTTTTGTTATAAATGCTTGCACCTCTGTGTTGCCTCTGCTTTCCCAGATTCTGCTTCTAATTAGAGCGGCGATGTGGTTCATGGCTTGTCAAGCAGATTAATGTGCTTTTGAAATCTGGTTGGTTTTTTTTTTTTCCTCCTTCCTCTTCCCCTATAGCCGCCTGCTTGCCTTCCTGGGGTGTTTTTTTGGGAGGGGGGTGTTGTTACTGCACCTGTATACAGAACCTATGAAAAGGTTTTGGCTCCCACTGTGCCGGCTCGGGTGCAGCATTGAAGAGCCAGGGGGAGGGGAGAAGAGCTTGAAAGAAATCTGCTCGTCGCAAAATGACACATTCATTTACGTTTTCCCTTGCATTTGAGTGACGTGTGTGCTTTTTCTGATGGTGTGGATGCGACTGCGACGTCTTTGAAGATGCAGCCAGGAGCCCGAGGGTTGCACTTAATTTGCATCGGAGTTTAATTGGAGACAAATGCACATGTTTTTTATTTATAGAGCTCTGCAAGTGTACACAGAGATTTACTTTAAAAAAAAAAAAAACAAAAAACCACAACCAAAAAACAACCAACACACCAAAACCGCCTGCTTTGGAGTTGTGCGGGATTAAGGTTATAAACGGGGCTCGGGCCCCGTCAAATTGACGAGCCCCTGACAGCTCGTGGCCCCTTTGGCCTGGGGCTCAGTGTCCCTGTAGTTCCCTGCCAGCCTGCAGCCCCAGCCGCCCAGTCTGCCTTCCTCCATCCCTGCTTGTGCCGAAAAAGAGCGGAGGGACTGTCTGCCATCAAAGGCATGGTTCTTTCCGAGCGGCTTTGGAGCTCACCCCGCGCTGCTGCTGCTGCTTATCTGCAGGCAGCCTGTGCTGTTGCTGTATTCCTCAGTCATGGAGTTACAAGCTGCAGCCCAGAGACCAAATAAGTATCTTCCTTCCTCTCTTATGTGATATACAGCCCCGGTAGGCTCCGTGGGCAGCTTGCTGGAAGATAAAATTAATTTTTGAGTAATGCACGTTGGAAGGAATAATCTGAACGAGACATGCACGTTACTGGGTTATAAATTAACTGTAACTACCGAGGAAAAAAGATACTGGCATCGCCCAGCCCGGCTCTCGCAAACCTTTTCATGTTCTGTTACAGCGTGCATCGATAGTCAAACAGAAATAAAATAAAATGGCGCAGAACGGAACGAAATATAATTACGAAACTTCTCTGTTGTTCTTATAGAATTTGGAGGTCTGATGTCAGCTCTAAGACTGTTTAATTTCGCTCATCTCGGAATGCTGCTGGAATGAAAAGCTGGCCAGAAATGAATCATGCAATGAATATGGCTAGAAAATGGTGGGGGTTTTTGGGGGGGTTTTTGGTGGTGTTTTTTTTTTAAGTAGTTGGGGGTGGAATAGAAGAGATTGAGGTGAAAAGGTAGAATGCTTGCCAGGTGTAGGCAGGTGGGTTTAATGCGGGAATGTGTAAGCCACTTACATATGGGCAGAAATTAAATGGCAGAAGTGTGCAACATAATAAGCCGTACAGAAGGAGTAAATGGAGCACTGCTGTATTTAACCTTGCGGTACAATAGGTTGTCCTGCTTCTCTTGGGGCTCCAGCGAGACGTCTGGCGTGATCTTTTAACCACGGCAGGGGCAAACGCAATGCAAGGAGGCATTTAACTCAAACTAAAAGGCAGTATTCTAAATGGTTAAAGGGAATTTTATTTTCACAGTGAATAATTAAACTGGGAACTGATTGCCTTCTGTGCGGGAACATCCGCGGCTCTTTATAAATCAGTCTTCATCCCCTGCAACGCACTGTTCATTAAAATAGACAAACAAAAGCTCAAAAAATGGCACGTTAAGCCATTTTTTCTTAATCAGGTTGCCTGGGGTTTTTTGGTTTTTTTTCCTTCTTTTTTAAGCTGTTTTTGGATATTGGGCCATCTAAAATGGCTGTGGCAACTCCGTGGTCTTGTGCTCTGAGCTGTTAATGGGCAGCAGAAGCTCCCTCTGAGAAACTGAGTATGGCTGAGAGTGTGCAGAGGAAAGGAGGAAGGTGAAAACGCTACGACTCTGAAAATGCAGGTCTGCTTAATGCTTAAATATGTAGATTCAAATCTAAAGAATACGAAGGTTTTGGCAGTGAAATCTGCTTTTAAAATTTTTTTTTAAAGTTTATGTTTATGCATTTATCAAGTAAATTACCTTAATCTTCATCAGATCGCTCTGAAAAATGTTCACTCTCAGACAGTCCACGTATGCATCTGTAATGAGTGCATGCAAATCAGTAGCAATATCGACTCTTAGGTTAAACAGAATTTAATTTGCCGGATCAGAGGTAGGAGGAGAGAACAAAGCCGCAGCACAAGAAACAATTTGGGCTGTTGATCTTGCAGCTCCTTTCAGGTTTCCGATGCGGGGCTGATGCGTCTATGTAGGTTAGAGCAAGCTATAATGTCAAACAGCCCAATATAGGGTAGAAACTGCAGAAATCCAATGAGCAAAAACTGAACAAAGCCTTGCCCTTAGGAGACTTTTTAAAAGTACAATAAAAGTTCCAGCAGTGGCTTTATGAAGTATTTCTCTCTGTCATCGTGGCCAGTTTGACTCATGCATTTTTGCATTTGTGGACCCAGCCAAATGGCAGGACAGATCAACCATCAGACAGACAAAGACGAGACATCGGTCCCCAATGCCTCCCCAGATCTCAGGCTGGAAAACACAGGCGTCCCGAGTAGTGCCCGCCTGTGGCGGGTGTGTGTCCCATCACGGCACAGGTGAGGGATGGGAAGACCCTTGGGAAAGAGGATGAATTACCTGCAGCCTGGCACTTCCTTCTGCCTGAGGGACTCCTGGTGTCCTCCTCCTTGGGGAGAAGGAGAGCCAAACCAATTCTGGCAAGCCAGGTCTCTCTCTGTGTCTCAATAAATGTCTTCTGTAGGCGCTCTGCTATGTATGGGATGACTCCACTATGTATGGGACGACTGCCTGCCCTTAGTTTGCTTGAATTACAATAGAACTGTTGGTTTGGTTTTGTTTTCTTTAAGATCCTAAATCATCTGAAAGCATCATCCAAGGTACTTTATGGTTTTGATTTTTCAAAGGTGTTTCTTCTTCGGCTTGCGCGGTGCTGCAGTTTGCTGGCACTGTCAGATGCCCCTGTGCTGTTAGGGTTGGTTTTATTCTGCTCTGTGAAATATTGGCATTTCTGGTGCTGGCTTTTGGTGGTGTTAGCATGCATAGAAAAAAAAAAAAAAAGCTGATTAAAGGTTTGCCACATGTTGCTCATCTGCGTGAGTTTTCTTTGTTCTGTGACTCTGGGCAATCCTGTGTATCTGGCAGTATTTCTGGTTTGTGAGAACAGGGTCTGTCTGTCTGTCTTGATTCTCTTGGAAATGTGTGTGGTTTCTTTAATGTAGTAATTTTATTGAACAATTTTAAATGCAGTTCATACGTATATATTATATGTGTATACTTGTTAAAAAGAAGAAAAAAAAAATAGTAGTAATTCTTTCCAGAAGGGGAAAGAAATAGGAAGAAACACATTCAAACTGAAATACTATTTTCCCAAGGGATTTTCATAGCTGTTGAAGTAATTCTTTCTTTGTGTTTTCCCTCTGTGTAACATGCATGCCTTCTTCCTTTTAACTCCAAAATGTAAATTACTGCCATTATGTTCTGTATTCCTTAGGATTCTTGAAACATTTGTCTCAACTTAAATGCTAAGTGCCCCATAGCCTCTGAAGCCTACTAGAAATTGTGACGGGTTTCCCAACTTTTTCAGGCATTGCTTTCAGCTGCAGTGCTTTTTTGCCTTTATTTACTCTAAGTACATTTTAGCAACATTAGGTGTAGTGAATTTTCTGTCACAGAAACTTACTGAGAAGGGACAAAATTGTTTGAAAATCATAATAATAAAAAATTCTGTAGTTCACTGCTTTTTGGTGACTATACAAATTGCTTGATAAAGTTCTGCAGTCTTTTAGCCTCCTCAGATTTTGGTCTTGAAAATTTATGAAACACAAAGAGCTATTCAGCAATCAGTCTTTCATCTAGAACTAGTGTTTTGGAAGGAAGATGTAAAGCATCGTTCCAGCCTGGTATTTTTACATCTACTGGAAGAAAAAAAAAACCACAAACCCCCGCATTAAAAACCAAATATTTCCAAGCTCTTCCAGGCCTGAGCATCATGTCGCACACAGCTCTGAGGAAAATATGGCTGGAGTGATAAGAGAAGTAGCTCTGGTGAAAGGAGAATTGAATGGAAAAGTTTAGCTTCGTTATTTGGGGTGGAAAGGGGTTTTTTTTTGGACTTAAAGACACAGACCACCACTTTCAGGTTGAGTGAAAAGTAGTCATCTACAGAGTTTACCTCTTTGGGAATGGAAAAAATAATCTCAAGTGTATGTGTCATGGGTAGATACAACGATGTGAATGTTTGAACCAAGTTTTTGTAGAAAAAAAACAAAAAAAAATTTAAAACATTTGAAAGTATTTGTCATCTTAAACAATGCATCCCGAAGGTTTTTCTAGTAACAAGCTGAATGAAAATAATCTCAAGTGTATGTGTCATGGGTAGATACAACGATGTGAATGTTTGAACCAAGTTTTTGTAGAAAAAAAACAAAAAAAAATTTAAAACATTGAAAGTATTTGTCATCTTAAACAATGCATCCCGAAGGTTTTTCTAGTAACAAGCTGAATGTATTTGTCCTGCTTGTTTCATGGGCTGCTAAGTAAAGCTAACCCTGTCAAAGAGGGCACGTACTGTGGTGCCCAAAATGAGTAACCTTTCTGGTTGGCTGGATCTGGCTGGGGGCCGTAAGCTGTGAATCATTAAATTGAAATTAAAATCTATTTATCACCTATTCGCCTTCCAACTAATATAAGCGGTGGCGTTAGGTGGATTATTTTGTTCTTTCTAGTGTCAAAAATACAATGTGTCGGCTGGAAATACTGCAGGTTTTTTTAAATGCCTCCACCATCCAAAGGTAGATTTCTTTTACGAAGAAATCTTTTTCTGTATTTTCTGTTTCACGAATCAGTTACGAAAGTATTTGTAAAAATCAAGACAAACCAATCTTTCCAGAGGAAATATGATATTTAATGGGATTTTCCCCATTACACGTTGCGGTCTGGCTTGGGGGACAGTTATACATCAGCTTACGAGTTTCAGCCTCCTTGCTGTAACGTGTAGCAGTGCCACCACCTCCCAGCTTCCCTGTTGGGATCTCTGATGTCCATGTCCTACACAGTCACTGGCTCCCCTGCCGACAGAGGCATTTTGAGCAGGACTTCCTGGGGAGCTTCTTGTGGCATCATGCCATTGCAGAAAATGCTTGATGGAAGGTAAAGAAATTGAAGGATTGATTTGTACTATTTTTAATAAAGCAGTGTCTGGAGGTGCTGAAGCCTGGGGGGAGATTCAGAATACTTCTGGAAGAACCAGACAGATTCCAGATGTCTTTCCTTTTAACCCAGGCCTCTAGCTGACCATGCTTTTCTGGTTAATTCCTCATAATAAGTTACCTAATTTGGTGGATTGGTGAAGAAAGGCCTCGAGATGAAATGTATCCTCTTTGGAAATACTCTTCTATTTCCAGCAAGTAGTTTGATGTAAAGGCTAGGTTCAAAATAAAAAAAAATAAGAAGAGTAAAGTTGTCATAGAAATAAAGCTGGATTCTGGCACCAGTCGGTTTAGAAGTGTAGTTTTGGACAAAGTTTATAGGTCTTGGCTTGCCAGATGTAAGAGTAACTCCTGTGGAACAGCTGAATGAAAGGAAGGATACCATAAAGGGAAATTAAGCGTGCGAAGAAAATGCCAACACATTTCCCCCCCCCCCCCTTTGGGACTGCCGCTCTGGATCAGCTAAACATAGAGAAAAAAAATATGCAAGGGACTCAGAAAGCAATTTTCAATTTCCAGTTCTGGTTTTAATCTTGTGCATCCTTCTGGGTTTCCTTGCCAACACCTAGAGGTCTTACAAGTGCTAAAGTGCGCGGGATTTCCAGTGGCGGTAATCGTATGTAACGAAGTTCGCTTGATGAAGTCATACTTGCTAAGACAAAAAACGCTTTTAACAGCTTTGCCTGAGCCGAACTCCTCTCTGGCCCTCTCGCTTCCCCATGCAGACCTAAAGGAAACACTGCTCTTGGATGCAAACGCTGCTCTTGGATGCAAATGTGTAGACGTTGCAATCATCGGTGCATCTTCCTGGATGCACATGCCCTCAGGGAGATGGTTTAGTGGTGGGATGGCAGGGTTAGGTTAACAGTTGGACTTGATGATCTTAAAGGTCTTTTCTGACCTAAACAATTCTATGGTTCTATGCCTTGGTGCTGCCGGCCTGAGGAGAGGCTTCTTCGATGCAGTTTTCTGAATGCAGCATCTGTAACAGGCTGTTTCCTGCCCAGTTTGGTTACTGGGCAGATAAAATGCAATTGATATCCTCTTGATTCATTACTGGGTGGTTGGTTTTTTGTTTTGTTTTGTTTTTAAACTTAGCTCTATTACTACTGAGTAGCGAGTGTATATTCAGAGTAGTATAATTTTTTTAACTTTTCACACAGAATCACAGAATGGCAAGGGTTGGAAGGGACCTCGGGAGATCATCTAGTCCAACCCCCCTGCTAAAGCAGGTTCTCCTAGAGCATGTTACACAGGACGCTTCCCTTTCTGCTGAAATACTTAGGTATACCCACGGTATCCACTTCCCCTGCCATCGTGGGAGTATTATATATGCCTCTCAGTGAAATCCTCAACTGACGAAAATCTCCCTGACTTCTGCCTTTGACTTCCAAAGAGTCCATAATTTTATACTGTGCATCTTTTTGGATGTATATGCCTTCTAATTTTAAGAGGCTGAAAAACATTCCCCCCCTCCAGCTGTTAAGGTGGTTAGCGTGCGTGTGGTAGTTGATACGTCTGCGTTTTTTTAATTTTTATACCATGTGTAAGAATTTGCAGGTGAATTAAAGCGTAACAACACAGAATTCATTGCACCCTACTTATGGACTTCTGTTTTTATCTGTCTGTCTTGTTATTCTAGCAGTGCTGGTGATCATTCAGCGATAAGGCAGTAGACGACTGTTGAAACCACACTGCCAAAATCCCTAAATTGGTTCTTAACTTGCCAGGCTCCTCCTTTGTTTCTAACTGTGTTGTTTCCACAGTAAGAAATTTCTTTGCATTAATATTGACAGGGGCAGGAGTGTTAATCAGATTGGCAGACGTGTGCCTACCCTCCATCATTTTTCTCACCACTGCTGCAGCTCCAGCTCCGATTTTGTGTACCTCAGCCCATCCTGAGGGGCTCTGTAGCCCAGCTGGTCTTCATCCGCCTGCGAGAGGCAACCTCCGTGCTCCAGCCTTTGAGCTGGGTCTGGAGAGTCCCCACTCATCATGGAACCACGGTTCCAGGCAAGCAGAGATGGGGTCTTAAAAAGTGTTTTCTGAAACGCAAGGTTGATTACAGGGGCTGATTTACAGTTCTGTTTACATGAGAGGTTGGGCTGTTGTACCTGCATTTCCTGACTTGATTGCATTCGTAATGATGTGTGTCTGTGTAATAACACGAAGGTGCGATTTCAACACGGATAGGCGTTGCCTGCTCTGGCTTTAACCTAGCAGCAGAGGTGTAAATATGTGAAAGAAAATAAAATGCGTGAGGATGTAGCAGCGTGGGTTTCAGCCTGGGCCAGTGACTGGAATATGTGAGCCTTCTGGGGATGCCCAAAATAGGTGGTGGTTTGGTAGCTGAGGCTGAAGCCTGCTGCTTTTACTTAAATTAGTTAAAAACCTTCACAAAGTCGGACAGACATACATGAAGATCTGTCTTGAAGGTTCCTTCAGCTAAGAGTGAGAAACAAGTTGCTCGTTGCTCGCAGTGCATAAGAGAAGGCATTTTCCATACAGCTGGGTCTGGAGGGAGCTCAGTCTGCATCTAAAGCAGAAATCGGCTCAGCTCTCGACGCCCTGAGCTCTTTGACTTCTGCATGGATGCAGGACTCCGTCCACGGGTTAGACCAGATTGATGTTCTGCACTTCCTTACAAGTCAAGTACGTTTCCAACATGGAAGGAAAAAAGGTTTGCCATGAACTTCTCTGAGCTCCATCAGGAGTAGCAGTGTGAAATCAGCTTTAGTACTTTCTTCCTTTTGTTAAAAAAAAACAAACCAAAAACCCCCAAAAGTTGCTGTCTGGGAGCAGCTGAAGCAAAGGGTGGGGAATTGGGGACAGAAGGAAAGGAGTGAGACCTTGAAATAGGTAATAGTTAAGGTCTTCTCTCTGGCTTTGGCAAATGCCCTCATTTCCCCAGATTTTCAATGTCTCTCTCCAGTCACACTACCCAGTTGATTCCTGATCTTGCTATCCAGCTATTAATGTGGCATTCTTATTCTAAGACTGTTAATGCCTAAGCTGTGCTATATACCTGTAATGCTGAGTTGCAAAAAAAGCAGCAATTTTAGACATTTCGAGTCATTTATTCCTGGTAAAACAACTGGGAAAAGACTTCCAATTTTCAGACATAAAACCTTACGTTTCAGTGGATGCCACTAGGCATGGGTGGTTCTTGATTTAAATTCTCATGCAATAATTTTTTAAATCTTTTGCATATACTTAAGGCGTACATTTGAAAACAGAAAAATCTGTACAGGATGGTAAATACTTATTTTTAGATAGCTAGCTGTTTGCTTGCTTGAGTTGATAGCAAATCATTCCTGGTGAATTTGCAGTGTTTGTTGCTGAATGTCAAATTTGGCAGTATGACTCCTTGAGATACGCTGCCCTTACGTTTCCGACATTGCTGAAATTACACCCGTTCAGACCTGTAGTAACTGCAAGACGAATTCCAGGTTTGTTACAAAGGCCTTCAGCATTTCCATAGTGCAGTGAAACTTCCCATAAATGCAGTTGACTTGTGTGAAGTGCTGGAAAGCAGGTAGTGAGCTCTGCACACCAAGTCTGATGCCACTTGTCACTCTTCTGATCAGGGCACTGAAAGTTACCTCCTTCTTGGAGACCACACTTTGATGAAAGCCATTTCTTTTACGTTTTCTTCCAGAAGGTTTTTTTTACGTGTGCCACATGCACGTTGTTCAATTTTGTGTTGGTTGACTTTTCTTAAGTAATCCTGTCCAGAAAGGGTCTCGCCACAACAGCTCTGAAACCTTAAACAAAAGTATATGAGAGGAAATTTGACTGTGACAGTCATCACGAGACAGAATGGACACCAGTCCCCTTATGTATTGTATTTACAAACACCACCTTATAGAAGTTCTGGTGTTTTGATTTAATTTTCAGTTCCATCCAGGTTCTAGAATAAATTGCAGAGCCCCTCTTGCTAACTGACCTGTTTCTTTGACCTCAGAACTGTGACGCATTTTAAAATGGGTACCGTTGTTGTGATGGATTTTTTTTTTTTGTTCAGTTTATCAAGGAAAAAAATAAAAATAATTTCTTCTGACAGAGATGGAGAAGAAGCAGGCCAGTGTTAGTCTATCTGTGCATCTTAATTCACGGTTACTGTGTTACGTTAGAAGCAGAGTTACGCAGTTTCAATTGACATGAAATCTTAGAATTCACTGATGTGAAGAAAAAAAAAAATTAAATTGAAAGTCTTAGGTTGCTCATGGGAATGGTAGCATCCTTCCCCAGTTTCTAGTTCGTGAAGAAACAGATGTGAAAGATTTGCTAACTCAGACCTAAGCATGTGCCCTTTTAGATAGACTAAGATGCCCCTAATACTTTCTCTCTTTGTCCCTAAAGGTGAGGGAGACGGTATCAGAATATGCAGGAAACATTTGAAAAAGGAGCACCTGTTTTTAAATACTTTATTTGTAAGATTTGACCACGTTGCTCATAAACTTGATATAGTATTTTAGAATTTGTATTCTCCCCTTCTGCCGAGAAGGAAAAGAAAGCCAGACCTTATGAGAGCTGTCGCTTTTTCACTTTTGGCTAAGTTGCATTTAGAGAAATACGCACCAAAAGGGAGGTAAATCTATTGGAAACTTGTGGGCTGCATTCATAAAATTATAATAAACTCTGACGTAGTTTGCAGATATTTGCAAGGGTAGACAGTTGCAGGTGTTGTCTGCAGTTGTGCTGTTGGAGTATTTTGGGCTGGACTGAGCACCTGGGCTGTAGGGGTGAGATAACACTGAGAACGGACGAGATGATCTGACGGCTTTTCACTGGTTTGGGGAGTTTTCTAGCAGTTGCATGCTTTGACCCTTTCCCTCTGTTTCCTCCTCCTTCCTGAAAGCATAATGCTGGTAGACGCCTTCCAAGCTGTTGTAAAAAAAATCTGGGAAAATAACGGCAAAGCGTAAGTTGCTTTACAGCTGCTTTGAATGCTGTTCTCGGTGGAGACTGGAAGTACATGAGCAGAAATCCAGCGCGCTCTATTAGAGAGGAGGAGAGCTGGTGGAGGGCCCAGGGAGCCGACGGCCAGCACAAAGGTTTGGGCATGCTTGTGCTGCCTTGTGTGAGGAGGAGCAGCAAGGCAAGGACATGGTGAAGGGAAGAGGGGTCTGGGCACGGGGAGTAGACTGGTGCGCTCCCATCGTCCTTCCACCCTCCACCAGCAGGTTCGTAATCCATCAGCAGGTCTCAAGGAAATTGGAAAGAGGGGTAGGGTTCTCAAAGGTAACTCCGTCAAGTGGTGTGGCTGAACTGAGGAGCGGGAGGGAAGCTGGTGGCCCTTCCCGGAGAAGCAGTGGCCAGCAGCTGGCCGCTGGGTGCTGTGAGCCGGCCAGAGGGGAGCACAGTGCCAGGGGAACTGAGCACATGGGTCCACACGCACTCAGGTCTCATTAATTCAGCTTCTCACAGAGCAACTTGTTTTAATTAAGTCAAATTTATATCTATGAACATGGTGTGCAAGATAAATCTTTTCGCTTGCGTCTTGCTTGGTGCAGCAGCCGGGAAGCTGCTCTGAGAGCATCGCCCTGCCTGTTCCCTGCCAGTGGATGGGAGAGTGCCCGTGTTTCCAGAGCAGCACCGGAGCCTGATTCTGATAAACGAGTAATTAAACAAACAGCCCCGCTTTTATTGCTGAAATGTAGCAGCTGGGTCCTGTAAGATGCTTGGCTAAAATGGAGAGATGCTCGTTCCATTTACTAATTGATTTAGCTTTCGAACTTCCATAATGGTTTTATTTTCAGCTACATGTAGCAATAGAGATAAGAGGGAGAGGGGGGAAAACAAAGCAAAAAGCAAGTGAAGCCATTTTGTCTCCTCCTTTCTGGGCTGGTTCCCTTGTGTGCTGGCTTGAACATCCCTGCGGGTGGGCGCATCTGTGTAGGGCAAGTTTGTGTGCTCCTCCCTCCCCGATAGCGGGTGTTCCGGTGGGATGGGTGCCCTGCCTCTCACCTCTTCCTCACCCCACGTGACCGGCCTCGGGAGTGGAGCAGCGTTGGGTTTAGGTAGTGGGATGGGTTTCTGGCGCTTGGTTACAGTAGCCTTTTGGACATGGTGGCTCGTGGTTTGCTGGGGACTTTGAAGGCACGAGGGGATGAGCAAGTCTCTGTTCCTGAGAAATGAAATCTTACCGACCTGCTCTCAAGGTGGTTTAGCAGCTTGAGTTTCAGCTCAAGCAGAAATACACTCTGTCTTTTCCTCTCTTTCAAGTAGCAGAGAAATGTCGTAGCATAAAGTTGAGGGAATGAACCCGCTTGAAGTGTTTGAGATGCACCATGGGGGAAAATGGTGGGAACCTCTTCTATAGCCACATGGGTCATCTTCTTCTTCCCGATACCCCGCTGTGCTTGATGTCTCCCCATCCTGGTCCAGGACAGCTGCTCCAGCTGCAGCCCCGCCACCTTCCATCCCCAGTCCTGGGGACAATTTGGGAGCCCACTTTTCTGGATTCCTGTTTTGATATCAGCCTTCCCTCCCTCCCAGGCTGTGGCAACTCTACAATGTAAGCATGAGCACCCACACCAACTACTTCCAGCTGTGCCCATCGCTGTCATAAACCCATCTCACTGCCTGGGTGGCCACCAATCCTCTCCTGAGCCCATTCACGGTGTCCCCACCCAGTCTGCAGGATCCCCTTGTGCAGATGTCAACGTCTGCGGCTGCAACAGACAGGTCCCTCTCCCTGAGCGTCGCCTAGTCCCAGTTAATTAATGTGTCCAGGATCTTAAAACTGTTTTCTAAATCAAAGATTTATTATAGAACCTGATTGTGATGCCATCTGCATCATACATGGTGCTGTGCCCTTGACTGCTTATCCTGGACCTCTCATGTTTCTAGTTACGTATGTCTGCAAAGCACAGCGAAGGGGTGATTTCAGCAGAGGTAGGCAAGCATGCATTAGCTTCCAGGAGGTAGGCAAGCATGCATTAGCTTCCAGGAAGTCCACGTAAAAATGATTAATTTGTGGGTGAAATTGGACATGGCGTTCAGCAGTGCCTTACTGTACGCAACATCGTAATATTAAATACTTTGATGTTCTGTGAATGCTTCATTTGTTGGCCTTAGTTCTGCACGCACAGACGTACGCCTCAGGTTTCCCAGCGTTGTGCTGGACTTTCAACCAGCTGTGCTCTTCTGCTCCTCCCCACTTGGCAGGTCTCCAATTCCAGCACGCCGTGCACCGAAGGCTGGTTATTGTCCAAAGGTAAAAATTGTTCCCTGAGTTGGTGTTTTGCTTAAACCGAAGGCTCCCATCAGCCTTCTCTCACTGCCAGATTTTTTTGTCCTATTTATCTTAACTTTTTTTTTCATTAATATCTCACGTTTCTTATCTGGATGAGGCAAAATAGGTTCTTTTTGCACCAGTAACCTAGGTTGGTTGGTTGTTTTTCTCATACTGCCTTTCCCTTCTCAGTCCTTCTGGAGGCAAATTTTGAGCTTTTTCTTTTCCCTCCCCAAGTGCCAGCAGTTTTCAGGTCAGAAACCCATTCTTCAACAGGAATGAGGAGTTTTACTATGGCAGAAAGCAGGGGTTTTGTTGGGATCTTCCCCAATCGCCGTCCCCGATGAGAGTTACGGGGCAGAAACAGAGAAAAAAGGAGTAAAGGGAATGACTGCTTTCAAACTTCGTGGTTTATGCCTTTTTGTCCTCCTGTTCATTGCCTTGATCTTATGTGTGTATTTTTGGTTGTGGATCCAAGCTTTTACCCAATGAGATTTGCTGTGAAATGCACTAGGATCGTTTTAACAGTGAAGGTACTTCACAGCATTTTGATTTCCCTTCTCTTTCATCTACGTTTCAAAATGTTTCCCATCTGTAAATCACTTTCTACCTCTTCATACTTTTGGCACTACACCTTTTTGGTGAGGTAGCTGGAGCAAAAGGATCTCTAGCCTAGGAGGTAAATATTTTCTCTTCCGTTTCCACATTTGAATGTCCCAGCTTTATTCTCGCATGGTTTTTTTCCCCCTGTGATCCAAGACTGGCGGTAGAAGGTGAACACCGGGGGAGCTAAAGGAGATTACAGCATCACTTTGGTAACCTTTCTTAGTGAATGGGCAGTTGATCTGCCCATAATGCAAAGCACTTAATGTATTGAAGCATCTAAGAAAGCAAGCTACTAGTTCACCACTCAGAGTTCAATTCCCAGATAATAACATTTATTTATAGGGAATAAAGAGTTAGTTCTGTGATGGCAAAGTAGATATTGTCACTCAAAGCATGGTCTTTTTATTAACCTCAGATTTATATGGTTAAGTAATTGTTGTATTAGTAGCATTTCTTGAGTGGTAAGGAGGAAAAAAAAAAAAGACAGATGTCTCTGAACAACGTGCTGCTTGTTTATTTATCTGAAGTAGGCTGGGGCTAGTAAATTGGCCCACTGTCACGGGGCTGTGAGCAATAGCAGGAGCTTGAGCTCAGCAGCCCGAAGCTTGAGACGCTGCAACTCATGGGCAGTACGTGGCATGTATTTCTTTGTGTGTACGTCTGTCTGTCCTTTCCTGCATGTAGCAAAAGGTGGGGGAAAGACTTGTGCAAAAGTGCCGTGTACTGGTTTTGGGATTTCTTGAATAAGCCGGCTGACAAAAATTGTTGCTATTTGTTTATGCATGTCTTTGACTGTCTGTGGAAGCGGGACATACTTCTCCAGAACAGAAATGCACTTGTATTTAATGAAGGCATAGCTTGGTGGTAACACACACAGAATGCTTGGATGTACTTTTTTTCTTAGCATGATACTGTTCAGATTTTGAAATGAAGGAAAATTCTGCTAATATTTCCATCTCTACTTTGTTCTTCCAATTTCCATAACATTTTAAATTAGAAATGTCATAAACTTGGTATGAGGCTAAAAGCTTGTAACAAAATAAGACAGGAGGATATTTGTAAAAGGAAAAATATTTAATCTATCTTCTTCATGGCCATCTTCTTAAACCCGAAGTAAACATAGTGAAATTGAGTGAATTTCTATTAAGCAGGCTCCTCTGCTTTCGTGTCACGTACCGAACAGACAATTGATGGCATATTTCCAGCTGGCAGAGCTGTCGAAAGGTAGCATGCGACTTCAACTCCGTTTTTTTTCCCTTTTCAACATATGATTGTGCAAGTCTATCTAAATTCATCGGAGAGTAAATATTCATTCAGTATGTAAAATAAAGAATAAATCTGCGAGTTGGATTCAGCGAGTAAACAGATTATCGCACTACAGGGTTTTCTTCAATACAGCGGGTGCTTTAGACGCACAGATTTTTCAAAGCTGATGTGATGATCAACTCGGTATCAACTGTTGGAGTCAATACGGAGTTCCATAAGTCTCCTTTTTGCTTTTTAGGGGATGGGGGTGAGGGGGTGGGGCAGAGAGGGAGGGGGCAGGAATGAGGGTTTTGCACAGTGAGTATTTTCTAATGGACATGTGGAAAACCAGCCCATTTAAACCTGTCATCTTTTTCAGAAATAGTGAAAAACTTCACCACATTTTGGTGGCTGTTATTTTTTCCGCATAAGGTACTTTGTCTGGGACTAATAATGGTGTTTGCGTTTGCTGCTGGTTGTGTCTTGATCATGTTTTCCCAAGAATTAGCTGCGTGTCTGAGCATTAGCAGCTTCTCATGGCTTTCCTCTTGTAAAACAGTGGGAGGTGATACTCTGACCCAAATGAACAAGTGACAAACTCCGCTTGCCTCCACGTCCAAAGGGTGTATGAAATCCTGCCTTTCCCCTCTGGAAATAGCTCTGGTACCCCTGGGGCTATTGTGCTGCCTGGGGGCATCGTAGCATCCCGGGGAGCCCTTCAGAGGGCTCAAGCAGGCTGCAGCAGCACTGTGGATGTAAGGTCTGTGGGCAGCACTGGCTTCCCAAATTTTGAGCAGAGACTCACTGCAAGACTCCGGTGTAGACCATGCTGGCTGTGGGATATTTTAAGAGCAAGGTGCATTTCTCCAACGCTTTCCCTGTGAACATTGTCACCTAGTGAAAACAGCTAACGTCAACTGAAAACAAGCCTCGTGACTGCCTGTGGTTTAGTTTAGTCACATACCAGAGATGAAAAATCATTGAATGGCTCTTTTCTGACATGTAATCCTTGAATGGAGTTGGTGTAAATTTAGTCAGTTCACTTTGTTGAGCATCGAGAGCAGTGTGATATGTAAATAAAGCTTTATCAGACGAGATAGATTTAAAATTCCACAGTTGGCGAGGAAGCGTTAGCAGTATAATATAATACAAATATTTACACAGTAACTTCTAAGTCTTCAATAAGTGCTTAATATTTGAAATATGTGTTGTGAAAACATTGACTGATTAAGCCGTACCATTGCCGCTACATCTGTATGCAGCAACTTGCGACGGCTAGGACGCAGGAGTCGTGGGGAGGCGGAGGTCACCTAGCAATGCAAAGGCATTTAAACAAGTCACACCATTTTTTTTTTTTTTTTTAAATTTAATTAGGATTCAGCACGATCTGCTCTCCCAAGGCATACGTGGCTCCATCCCTGCGTCCTGTTGGAGCTGTCGCTCTCAGAGGCTGTTGCATCTGTGTAACGTGACTGGATGGAATCACGTGCCCGGTGCATCCAAGACTGCTCCTGTAGCAAAATCGAGCTACCAAGTTTGTGCCTGTCCGCAACAGGGAGTGTAATCATCACTAGTCTGTCCCTCCTCCCTGTATCTGTCAGGGAGATTTGATAAGGAATTGCAGTGGACTGTAATGATGGACGGTTAATCTTTTGCTTGTATGCAGCGTCACAGGAGTAGTGCTGTGGTTTAGTCGGTCTGCTGCTTTTGCTGGGAGCAGGGGCTGGCGGCAGAGGAGATGCTGATGCTCTGTTCGGGTGGGTGTATCTGCCTTGCCCAGTCCATCATTGCATTCAGCCTCCAGTTCCAGTATTACTCATGAGTGAGCTCACAAAACAGTAAAATCAATAGACTGTGAATTAAAATAAACAGAAACGCAGCTCCTAAACTTGCCTGGATGATTCTGTGCTGCCATATCATTTGCCAAATGACTGCAAGAGCTGATCCATGCCTAAAAATGTACTGCTGCTTTCTAATCCAGTCTTTGATTTTCTCTCTTTTTTTTTTGCTTTTCTTTCTTTTTTTTTTTTTTTTTTTTCCCCTTGTCCCCCTTTTCTGGCTGCCCTGTTTCACCTTCTGCAAGTGCACAGCAATGCCGAAAACCAGAACGGTTTGGTGTGTGCTTCAAGTGTGAAGATCGGGTTGAGTTTATTGTAGGTGGGGTGGGTATGGTCTGTCCTACAAACCACAGACTTGGTCACAGTCTGCCTTAAAACCCATTACTTCACTGTGGCATTGCTTGACGTTATGCTAGATATGATTTAGCCAGTTCCTGGAATGTTTTGCCATAAATGCGTTGTTGATATCTGCTCTGCCTAGACCCCTGCGACAATCTGATTTCACTAAAACCGTCCTTTTCCACAGAAAAGCTGACAGACAGCTTCCATCCAGCCCACAGTCTTTTCCCTAGAGAGGGGTGAAATGATGTGGCTGGTCATGCAGGAAACCCAGCCCAAATAACGAAATGCCACCTTTTTTCCTACTGTGGGCTAATGCAAGCAACCAGCACCCAATGCCAATGATGTGTGGGGAGGTATCTGCTTCTGCCTACGCTCTGGGCAGCTGCCATGCTGCTTGGCTCAGCCTCTGGCAAGGCTGGAGGTAGACATTGCTGGGTGGGATGGAGGGGCCCAGAGAGATGCCCCAAAATCCTAACTTGGCATCTGCTGCTGCTGCAGTTGCAGGAGGTTTTCACGTCTCTGTCAGTTGTGCTGGTAAACATGCAAAGCTAGGTTTTGCAAGAGGAAGGTGAAGCAGCAGGTGATTTTGTCAGAAGCTGATGTCGGGGACGTTGCTCGGGATGGTGTAGTAGGCGGGTGACATGCTGCGAAGCTCACCTGTAAAGGTCAACCTCCAAGGTAAAGCTGCAACGCCTGCCCGGCCCAGCGACACGAACAGGATGATTGCAGTGACCTCAACTTCACGCAAACGAAGAGGGCTTGGGGTTTGCAGAGAGATGATGCAATTCTCATACTGCTCATGGTGTTTTTGCGAGGCTAAGAGCAAGTACTCCTGAAATGAGCTGGCAGTTTTATGAGCTTTTATGATGTTTATAATCTGACATTGAACTCGCAGTTTAAGAGGTGAAAGGTTTAAAGGAACACAGTAGCAAAGGCGTACCACTAAATTTCTTCTGGGTGTCATTTTAATGTATATCTTAGATTCTTCCCCTGACGTGGTGGGTTTGCTGAAGTATGGGCGATGCAGTTCGCAGTGTGTGTCACTGAGTAAAACTGACTCCATCTTTATCACGTGTTCAACATAGTGAGGAATTGAACAGAAGCTGATTTTGCCTTCTCTAAGGAAAGGCATGGACTGGAGGTCACTGCCTTGTGCAGCGTAACTGCCGAGGTCCCAAAACGCAGTCTTTGTGTTTCCATTAAAATCCCAGCCACAGAAATATTGTACATTGTCCATATCCGCTTGTTTTCTTGGGGTGTTTTTCTGATACCGGTGCAAATCTAAAGTGCCCTGCAATCTTTAAACTGGAATTCTTAAATCATGACCTTTCCCCCGTGGTACTTTTGGAGAAAACGAATACATTTGTCAGCTCCTTGTCTTGCGATTCTGCATCTGCTTCTTTTGATGGATGTGTGCTTCAGAGGTCCTGCCTGCAGATGTTTGCATGCGTGCAGCACAACCCTGTTCTTACGTGAACCATCCATTTCTGTTTTCCCGCGTTATCTCGTCTTGCTCTGCGGGGCTCAGTGAGCAGCAGGTTTGCTGCTGGCTAGCTTTTTGAGGTTTCTGTTACGCACAGTACTGTATTTGTCTCCTGGTTCTTTGATTTGTAATGTTTTGCCTTTGATTGCTGCAGAAGGCATAAACAAGCCTGTCAAAAGCCTTGTTTAGCGCACAGATTCTGTGGGGGTGGCTGGCAGCCTCAGACCCTAAAATAGATCTAGCAATGAACGGAACGGCTTAAAACCCTGAGAATTTAATTTGATCTTTCTTGTTGCTTTAAATATTGGGACTGAATGAGGATTTCTCTAACAGAACAGAAGGTGAACATGTTGGTATGTGACAGTAATAGAAGAAGGGTCCAGACCTGCTGTCATTGAGATGCTCTTCTGCAATCAGGGGCTGGGCTTGGCCGCTGGGTAGCAGCTTGTCTGCTGTAAGTCACCATACCTGGGAAGGGGAGTGCTGTATCCTCTGATTTTCAGCATCCATGGGGGGGAGGGTTGTTCCAAAATGCTTCCCTGGATCCTGTTGTGGGACAGGCACTGTAGGAAAACCTACAGCAGTTGTGCACGGTTTTAGCGTCTGTTTTATGCTAGCTTTGCGAAGGAAGAAAGCAAGCTGCAAAATCACCCAGAGGTTCTTTGTTTTCTTTTCTTTCTTTTTATCCACCCCCTCCCCTTTTCCGTGTAGCACCATGCAGTTTGTAATATCATAGCTGGGGTTTTCAGTTGTGGTGGTGTGAAGGTAACAATGATTTGGCTTCGATGTGCCGCAACAGCTGCAGAATTCATTGGAGCTTAGAAGCCTGTGAGTTATAGCTGTGATGCCATTTACAGCTTTTATGGAAGAGCTCTTAAATTTGTGAAACGTGTTACTTTTTGAAGGGCATTATATTTGTAATTTGAATTCTCTAAAATCCTGTCTGAGGAAAAAAAAAAGCTTTGAAAATCCCCCTTCTGCCCGCTAAAAACATGGGGAACTCTTACCAGGCGGGGAAGCAAGTCTCTTAAATTGAGTGATAGAACACATAGATGGATTTGTAAGTGCTAAAATGTCAATTAGTGCACTTAAAAGCTTAATGGTTATCTTTGATGTGCTTCTAATATCTTCAGTAAAGTTTGAATGTTGCCATTGATCGGGGAGTGGAGGAGGGATGAGAGAACTGAACGCTAACCCGAACGGTTCAAGTGGAGCAGAGAGGGGCTGCTTCTCTGCAGACCCCCAGTTGCAGGAGCTGTGCCAGCACAGGCACCTGGCACCCTGCCCCAGTGCTGTGCCACCTTGGCACCGACCCAGCACTGCCTGCCGAGAAACCTGCAAAAACGAAGGAAAAACGATTGTGCCGTTATTTTGAAGGTTCTCACGCAGACTTGTTGGTTAAAAAAGAAAAAAAAAAAAAGGGAGAAGGAAAAGATCATGGGAAGGTCGAAACTTGATTATGTTTTTTTCCTTATCAGTTTAACACAGATCCGCTTGTTGTGAAACACCTGCGTGTTAAAAATCATTCTGTGCAATTTGGAAAGCCTGCTGTCTCTGTAAGAATTTTTTTTCCCCTTTCCCTTTTTCCCCACAAAACCTCCCAGCTGCCCGTTATCTTCTTAATTTAACTGTTCAGGGGAGACATAATGTGGCTTCACAAATCAGGCCAGATCTTAAGAGTTGCCAGTAGCCACTAGCTCTTCCTCCTCCGTCATGTTTTAAATTATAGCAAGAACTGGAGCTCGCTTGTGGTAGAGAAGTGCTTCAGCCTAGCTCTGTCTGATATTCCTGACTTTGGTACCCTGAGCAATCTGCTGCAACTTCAATTCCAGGTAATGGCCTTTACCCTCCCCTGGCACTGGTTATTTGGAAAAAATGGTTTTTGGGCCTTCTGGCAAGTTACTGGGATGCCTTTTCATCTGATTTGTTACTGAGCAATTGCTTCACGGAGCAAATGTCTTTTTTATTATTTGCTTCCCCGCGCTACTAAAATACCATCATTTGTTTGCTGGGTAGTATTTTGGAAGTCAAACATATTTAATACTGAAGAGCGAGCTTGGTAAAGCTTTAGAGCATAGGTTTTCACTGATTATATAGCTTATCTTCATGCAGAAAATTTGCTGATGTAACTAAACTGACCTGAAAATACATTTAGAGTAGCTTCAGAGTCTCCTCGTATGTCTTCTTTAATTGGCTTATGAGTGAAGAGTACAGGTTTAGTTTACTTCTCCCAGCTTCAACGGATACTTTCTCCCCCAGCTTTAAAGGATATTCTGCCAGTTGGGAATGTCAACAAGGACAAAAAGTGTCTTGACAAAAATCTCACTTTTTGGGTGGTACGTCAAGCAAAATCAACATGTCATGCTCTTAGTGCAGTATCAGCGTGTCCATCCCAGAAGCTTGTGTTGATACAACTGGTTTCGTTCCCCATCTGGTTCAGTAAAATCGATTCAGGCCCCAATATCCTGAGATTTTCCAGCAATAGGTTCAGCATGTTTGGGTCTGTCATTACCCCTACTGGGTTTAAAGTTTGACAAGATGGGTTGGTTGGGGTTTTTTGTTTTGTTTTCTTTTAATCTTCTTTTAAACTTGGTGATTGCCTGAATGAGGGGCATCCTGTAGACTTAGTGAAAGAGGAGGAAACCAAGTTAAACATTTCCAAGCAAAGGCAAGGGACTTTGTGTGTCACCCATACCTGCTTTGGGTCAAATTTACGCAAAATTGCAGGTCTGTCACTGTGCAAGTTACCCCATGGGTAGAGTATGCCATGCCCTGTCTTTGGCAATGCCGTCTGCCACGCTGCTGGCCATGATCCTTTTGCAGGGGTTTGGCAACAGAGCTGCTCATGTAAGCACACTCTACTGCAGTGCCATCAAAGTGAGTCAGATGAGCCAAGACCTCCTGTTACATCTCTTTAAACCAGACCAAACCATTCGTAGTAGAAGGGTTTAAATGGGAGTGAGTGAGCTGCTCTTCTTGGTGCAGGGTCATCCAGCAGGGATATAGTGACCTTCCTGAGTCTGCAATGGGATCTCCATCCCCAGCCTCAAGCCTGTGAAGGCATCATGTTCCCTATGGGCACAGCTATATTAAACAATGTAGCTAAGCTACATAGGCTTTGGGCGAGTGTATTTATTTCACTGAGGGAGCAATGTCAGTTTTATATTGGCCGATGCATGTTTTTGCTGGCATGTACTACTATGCTCCTAGGAAGCAGACAGATGAGTAGATCTTTTCCCATTATATGCAAGGCTTCGTCACCCAGGTGCCAAAGTCCTACCAAAGAAACGTAAGCACTAACCTTCTGTTGTACTTGTGAGGATAGATGCTGAACACATCCACAGTACTCCAGCTTCTCTAAAATGTTGGTACCACTGACCTTTCAGACGCTGTGAGATGCCAAAAAATTAGATCTCTTTAAATTCCTGTGGAAATGGTGAAGGCAAATTTATAACACGCCAGTTGTGTCTTTCTCTCTTCCCTACTACCTTGACACTATTTTGGCATGCAAAAGTGGTTAGCATTTTTTAAGTAAAGGATCAAGCTTTCTGTTCGCGGGTAGAAAAAGGTCTTAAGATAATTAGTAATATGCAGCAGGATTGGATTAGCCGTATTAAACTTCACATCTGTAGGTCTTATTAGCAGACATTTAAACTGCAGAAAACGCTTTTTATTGGACCGTATTCATATGGTTGCATACTGGAGCTTGAACACCTTATAAAAATATGAACTGAGTCGAAATGAAATTAATTAGAAAGAATATATTTGAATTTAATTATCTTGAGCTGCTGAATACTCTTTGTGCATACTAGGTTTTATGTGTCTATCTGAAGTGTACTTGGTGGAGAGTTTTAATTAGAACTGGAGACAGAGTAAGAATATTTGGAATGTGAAATTTATAAATGGCAACGATTTCAGCTAGGAGTGCAGAGGTTTTTTGGAGCTCACTACCATTTCTCGCTTCTCTTTTTCCCTCTTCTTAATAAGCTACTTTTATGTTCAAATTAATACCAGATCTTGAAAAAAAGAAAAAAATCCTGCTGTGGCTCTCGGTCTTCTGCAGCATGATCAGAGTTGTCAGATCCACAGCTGCAGGAGATTTTTACCTTTGTGTGTTTAATGGCTCGTACTACTCTGTTCTTTGACGGTATCATTTAACCATAAAAGTGCAGGGCTGTGGATGGCACAGGACATGTGGCTGCCTTGACTACTGTCTCAGATGTCGGACATGCCAAGACTCTAAAGAGCTGATTTGGCAGCTGCCCAGCAGATTTTTCTAAAGGCTCAGTTGGTGGCCAGAAACCCAGGCTGTCAGAGTTGTGTTATGCAATAAATTGTTTTTCAGCAGAAGTTTCTAATCCAATTTCAGCTGTAGTTTTTTAGTAGTCTGTAATCAAAGATAAGTATACATTATTTTGTGGTGTTTCAGAGAAGTGAAGACGTGCAGCCTGAGTGTCCCCCATCAGGTCAGTTTGTTTGTTTTTCTTTTAAGAAGGATTTAGACCTGTTCACCTACACGGGAAATGATGCTTAAATTATTTTGCTTTCTGCCCAGGAGGCACGTATCTGCATACAGCATACCCTTTCAAAGATAATTCAATGTGCGTTTTAGGAGATTCCCTTCTTTTGAAGAGAGCGTCAAATAAGGAACCTAGTTATTAAGCCAGAGCTTTTGCTTGAGTGTAAATTGGCTACCAGTGGTGGTCAGACAGAAGATTGTACCTTGTCAGGTTTTGACCTACCTGAAATGTTGCAGGCCCTGTCCCTCTAACAGATACCCCCCCTGCATATTTCCCTTTCACACCCCTAAAGTAAATTATTCATTGTGGAAAAAAGGGGTACGGTTCATCTGAATGCAGTGAGATATTTGGGGTTTACAATAGTTACATCAAAGCAAAAAGTGATTTTAACTTCCTGAATACTGTCTGTGATGCCCTCCCTTCCTTACAGTGATCATCATGGTTTGGCGTTGTGATGGGCTTGCATCCCTCCAAGCCTGGGTTGCTGCTAAAAGGGCCAATCCCACCTTTTTCTCTGCCCCAGCAGTAGCTCCCCTATGGCTACATGGTTAGTAATAAGGGAGCTGATCTGGCTGAAAAGGATCATTTTTCTTGTCATGGGGTGAGATTCCCACTCTTTTCCCCTGTCAGGCTGCTCAGATGGCTGCGTAAGGGCTACTGCTGGCATGGGGGTTGGGGCAGGTGCATCCCACGTGATGGCAGGTGAATTAACTTAAGCCGTTATGAAAACCACTCCCCCAATCTGAATAATTATCTCTACCTTCACACCTTGTTCTTCCAGCACTCTGCCACCCTTGGCTTTTTGGGGCTTGCTTCTGCATGCTGCCAGCTCTCATCAGAGCCCAAAACTCTGGCAACTCTGGTTGCAAAATGGTTGGTTAGATTCCTGGTCTGGCCTAAGAAAGTCGTAGCTATGGAGTCACTGCTATCGGTAAGAGACGGTTCCAGTTGAAGTCCTGCTGTAAGTTGATAAATTAGGAAACTTTAGACCTGGCTTTACTCTGAATTTGTTTGGGTTTAGCCTTTTTTTTTAAGTGTTTATCTTGGCAGACCAACACGGGAAACAGTTAATGGCTTGTAAGCTTTCACTAGTTTCGTATTGAGTAGTAGTTTTCTAGAGGTGCAGAAACATCGCCGAGGCCTCTGAGTTTATGTAAAGGAAACAGCACACAAACCTACTGTTTTTAAGTATTTCATTATTAGGCCTAAGATAAAGTTAGGAACTATTTTTTTATGCCTCAATTCTGGGAGGCTGTACGAAGACACTGGCGACTTGTGTTTGGAAATTTCAACTGTAACTCTTCTGCCCTAATGTATTTTTGCAAGAGCAGGTTGAAGCTCACTGGGCTCAAAAGTGCCTGAGGCCTTTAGTGACCCAAAAACCAGAGCATTTCGCTTTCATGCTGCTCTTAGAAGAATTCGGTCTGAAAGGAGGAAACGCAATCCCCGGTGCAGCAGGAGGCGGTGAACGAGTGCGAACCAATGGGAGATTGCAGGGGTTTGAAGCAGTAAGAGAAGTGCTAAAGCAGGGAGAAGAGAAATTTTTATTCTCCTCCATCGTTGCTTTGCTGTGTTAACATCGGTTCTGCTAGTCAGGAGCCGTAACGAAACGCGAGTTCTTTGGGGAAGTTTTCTGGAAGTATGAGGGGAAAAGTCGCTATAATTACCAGATACGCTTAAATGCTATAACAGAACCATTAATAAAGAAAATTTCTCCTTTCTTCATGTTAGTTAGCACATTTTTAAAACATGACCTATTTTCCTAAACTAGACAGAACAGATTACATTTTCCAGAAGGCATGAGTCACTGTACTATAAAGTCTCCAAGCTGTATCAATCTTCATCAACTTAAGCCATTCATGAGGTTTTCTTTTTTCTCACTGAATATAAGCAGTTTGTTTTAAATAAGAAACTGCTACATCCTTTCTGGATAGTTAAACTTGATTAAAAGGTTAAATATTAAATATGTGTGAACTTTATTCTGAGAGGAGAAGGGTGTGGAGGGACCTTGATAGTAAGCAAAAGACTGCAAGGATATTCCTGTAGATATATATGGGTATATCCAGTTTGCACGTTGCTGTGCTTGGCTGAAAGAAGTCCAAGCAGCATGATAGCTACCAGAAGGAGCCAAAAATCTTTATTTATATAGCTTCAGTTGAATATATTAGAGTCTGGTTTCAAATAGTTACCCTGGAAGTTCAAACTTTTGCTAGGAGTTTCTGCTGCGAAGAGCTGTTGCTGTCTGGTTGTGGAACAGCCCACTTGTTCCTGCAAGTTACGTAGAGAGAGAGTTTGCACTGATGGGCCAGCAGTGGGGTTTTCCTCTGCGGGTACGCTGTGCGTTCGGGGTGGCGAGAAGGTTGGTGAGACTTTGTGATCCAGTGGAGACCTCTGTTAACGCAACAGGGGAAGTACTCGTGTTGATATGGTAGTTAGACTTTGTGCTTTCTCATTACATTCGCGATGTGCCATACGTATGCCGAGGAATTGGGCTTTGTAAATGAATAAGCGCGCTAATTGTACTTGGTGGTAACTTGCAGAAGACTGCACAGAAGGTCTCTTTCAGCTTTGGAAGGCATATCTAGGTTTCCCACCGATTTCTCTTAGGTCTGGCTTTCAGACTAAAAACAGGTATAACTGTTTTCCATTGATAATATACTGCCAAAAGGCAAAAATCTGTTGCAGGTCTTGAATCTAGTAAACAAACATTTCCATTTTGGTCCTTCAGCTGAAAAGTAATTTATATGATCTCTGAAAACGTGTTGTCTGTTTTTCATGCAAAAGACAGATTTTTGTTTTGTTGCTAACTAAACACAGAAAAAAACCACCTTCAAAAATATCCTTGAGGAAAGGGTAGAAGCTTGTGGTTTATTTTTCCCATTGCTTCAAAATGACCTTCTTCCATCTGCGGGAAAGACTCTCTGGGGGCTGTTGAACCACGAAAGCATATTCATTTAGGGCATTGGGTGCCACAGTGATTTTAACCGAGCGCTGGCTGCAGCACTGGAAAAAGAAAAAAAGAAGGGGTTTGTGTTTTGTTGTTTTGCTTTCTGCAACCTGGCATGAAGAATGGGGTCAGGAGATGCGTGCTTGGGAAAGACCCAAAGAGAGAGCTGGAAACACGCCAGCCACACTGAGTCATAACACACATGTTTATAAGTATCTTTGTACCTTACAAAGTCCTGACTTTTCAAATAAAACCATCACTGCTGTTAAAGTATTTACATAAAAGTAAAACAAATAGCATGGAGTGCTGCATGCATTCTCCCTTGTTCCAGCTCTGTTTTACCCCATGAACTATGACTCCTGTTTGCTTAAGGCAAGGCCGGGCCAGGCTGAAGAATGCTGTATCTGGCGATGAATGAACGGAGAAGCTGGAGTCATACAAACATACGTGCTTCTGCTGCTTCTCATGGAGCAAAGCAGTGTGCAGCAGCACCTGCTACTTTGGGCTGATGTTTCAGCTACTCAGGAGGCGGCGTGAAGCCTGCCTCTTGCTTCTGCCTGCTTTGTTTTGCTGCTGCTGTTGTTTTTTGTTGAAGACTTGAGTATAACTTCAGAAATAGGAAGGCTGCACGCAGGCCACGTGCAAGCTAGGCAGCTGAACTGCAGTGAAAAAGCACCTAAGCTGTAGGTAAATGGTGAAAGGTACAGGTGGTGCGCATTTTGATTTCATTGCAAATATATACACTTTACGTATTGATGTGCATTATTTGTAGATTTCTATAGATACACTTATATTTATGTATGCATTATATATTAATACGTATATGTTTTAGTTTGTATACACACACAGTAATATATATGTATATTTAATCTCTTTTATACGTTTAATATGCACATAGCAAAACCACACAGACACATATATTTTTTCCCAAATTAGCAGTACGTGGCAGTAGCCTGTTGCTCTTTTCTGCAAACATCACCTCTACGACTGTTGAGCTGAAAGCAAGCTGCCAGCCAGGTAGTGTGAAAGATTGCTGCGCTGCTCTCCGCAAAGTAGCATCTTGTGCAGGAACCTACTGCGTAGGTAAACGGAGGCTGTGCTCCTTTTCCCTGTCCCCTCGGACTGAACTTGCTGAACTGTTGCTTGGCTGCCCTCGTAGCTGAAGTTCAGATATAAATGTATGATGTGTGTTTCCCCGAATTGGCATAACAAAGAAGGTGGCATGATTAATTTTTTTAGCAGTTTAAAGGAAGTGATGCAGTTCTGTTTCTTAAGTCTGTCCCAGGGCTTCCCTGGTTGTTTGCATCTGTTACTTTTTTGCTGAGTTTATAAACTGATCTTATGGTCGGATTGGGAGGCAGAAATCATCTCAGCTGACCCACACAGTGAAGGCTTGTGGTGATGAACCTATGGTTTAAGATGTTATTCAGTACTTTTTTGGGTCTAAGTCAATAATGGACAATCCATTAGTTCCCCGTAAGTTGTTTCAATGGCTAGTTACTTGCACAGTTGCAGAAATTGTTCTTCAATTCTGTCTTACATTTTTCGGAATCCGAGTTCCAGCTGTTGGATGATATTATACCCCTCTCCTCCAGCCTCGAGAGCCATCTATTATGAAATTTCTACTCCCTGTAGAAATATTTAAAGGCAGCTATCGAGTCAGTACCTTTGAGGTTTGTTTGTTGGGTTTCTTTTTTTTTTGGTTGGTTTTGAGAAGTTACATAGATTAAATTCCTCGAGGCTTTCACTTGAGGATATTTCTAAACGATTCTGGCTCTGTGTGTGTGTGTTGTCTTGCTGAAGTGAGATAACTCTTCCAGTTGCTGGTGGTGTGAGTGCAGAGCGGGGTGCACGGTGGCTCTCCCTCCGCTGGCGTGACAAGGCAGAGACGATCTGACCCATGTAATTATGGTTAAATGCGTCGGGAGCTGGAGCTGCGTCGCTGGCGGAGCAGCAGCTCAGCTGGGCTCCGAGTCAGCTGGGCTCCAAGTCAGCTGCTCTCCGGCTTGCGGCTGCTTTTGTGCCGCAGGCTCGGGGGAAGATGCCGTCGACGATTGTGAAACCTTTTTATTGCTCCTGCATATGAAGCCGCGTGAATGCGGGTGTTGGCAGCGGCTTAGCCCCTTGTTTTGCTGACCTTGGATAACATGGTGTGGGGGAACTTGAGGACTTTTTCTTGAGCTGAGTGATGTGTGCGAGGAAAGCCCACAACAGAGCAGCATAGGCAAGGCAGTGGCTGCAGCCCTGGTACAACTGGGCTGGCTGGCAGCTCTGGTGTGGAGAGACTTCCCTGCGTCTGTGTTTCTGTTGACAGCGCTGCTGTTATGGAGGGGGGATGAAGCGAATATGGTTCACCTTGAGTTTTACAGCTCTGTGAATTGAGCGTGGTGTGAAATGCTGCTGCGTTGCTTCAGGGGTTGCTGAGGGAGGTCTTCGTTCCTGCCTCCTGGGGTCCATCTCTTGGCTGGTGGCACTATGGGCCCTGGGCCAGTGGGAAGGCAGGAGCATCTCCTGCAGCAGGGCTGGAGCCCTCCAGCTGGCACCAGGAAGACGTTTTGGTGTCCTTGACCCAAGGGTGCCAGGTTGCACGCTGTCCTTTTGTGTGTCTAGGGAGAGGGAGATGACTTCAGGCCCTTCACAGAAACACTTTGAGAGGGTGGCCTAGACCAGAGGCCTCTGGGGTGGCGTGATGGCCTCCTTCCCTCTGACAGGAGGGACTGTAACCGGCATGTCCCAGGCCATGGCTTACCTGCTGCAGTCGGCCGCTTGGTTGGTGCGTGCCAATTTAAAGATCAATCCTGTCAGCCAGTTTCATCCTGTCGCTGCTGAAACGGTGAGCGCTGCCATGTCTTCCTGGCAGTGAGCTGTCGTGACAAAGCGGGTTTAAGTGGGACTCATTTCTTTGTGTTCTAATGTTTTGGTTTTTCTTTTTTAATGCCTTTTTAGCAGGGGTAAAAGGGCCATCGAGATCAGGAGCCGATGGGTGTTTTCATACAAGTTCCAGCTCTTTGGGGATTGCAGGGTCTGGTGGAGGAAGGGGTTTGTTCATGGCTTCAGGACAGGCCCAGTGTTTCACAGGAGAGGGGCCTCAGGCTGGCAGGGGCTGAGGAAAGCAGCATGTCTGAGGGAGTTGGGTTTGTTCAGTCTGGAGAAGAGAAGGCTGCGGGGAGACCTGATTACGGCCTTTCAGTACCTAAAGGGGGCCTATAGGAAAGATGGGGAAAATCTTTTTAGTAGGGCCAGCTGTGACAGGACAAGGGGTAATGGTTTTAAACTAAACCAGGGTAGGTTTAGACTAGATATAAGGAAGAAATTCTTTACAATGAGGGTGGTGAAACACTGGAAGGGGGTGCCCAGAGAGGTAGTGGAGGCCCCATCCCTGGAAACATTCAAGGCCAGGTTGGACGGGGCTCTGAGCAACCTGATCTGGTTAGCGGTGTCCCTGCTCACTGCAGGGGGGTTGGACTAGATGACCTCTAGGGGTCCCTTCCAACCCAAAACATTCTATGATTCTATGTCTCCCCGAGCACAGCTTACATTAACTGGGCTCGATCATTACATGTGTCTTGTGTATGCCTGGCTTAAAATATATAAAAATACAGGGTGATGGTTTTTGTTGCTGCTTGGTGGCTTTCTGCGTAGCTCATCTGGGCTTCAGAGCCAGGAGCTGTGTGCCTGGCCAGAGGGCTCTTCGTCGTCCTCCTCATGTTTGCTGCCCATGACATTAGCATTTTGTACAAATGCCTGTCAAGAGAGGGAGTGGTGTCTGCAGGCCTGTGTCCGTAATATGGATGGGTGCCAGGGGTGCTTACGACTGTTCCCTAACTAAGCACGAGTCACTTGAGGATTTAATAACTAGTTTCTGTGATGACAGAAATGTGTGACATCCTGCTGGGCCCCTTGTCAGTGGGATCCCTGTCCAGGTTTAATCTCCATACCTGCCAGTCAGTGGGAATGTAAATGGGGTGTCTTTGGGCAAGCTTTGTTAAAATGGAGCAGGCTTGCAGCCCTCCCGTGTTTAGTGTCACTTCTGGTTAGGACTGAAGTTGTGTTGGCAGTAAAACCATAAGCCGAAGTTGTTTGTGTAAACCTCTATTGACAAAATAACTGGATGTACTAGTCCTTTTAAAAAGCTTGCCTGGAGATTTTTTTTTTTCTCCCCGTTGCTGTGGGTGTTGGTTTACAAAGTTTGCTTCTTGGCCTGGAGCTGCCTGTGCTCTAAAGCTCCCTGGGCATAGCTCAGCCTTGTTCAAAGTATAGTAGCTTGTCCCTCGTGCGAAATGCACATCTCGCTGCCAAAATGCTGGCTGCTTTCACTGTACTAAGTGTGTTGCCTTCCATTCCCCACCCCCAAGCAATTTGTCAGGTTTTTTTTCGGGGGGGAGGGGGTGTTTTTGATCACAATTCAGCAGCTGAACGCCAATCTCTCACTAGAAGAGAGAAGAAAAAGCTATCAGTGGTCACCTTAAACTGTGCTTATTTTTTTTTTTTTTGAAGTTGATGGTGTTGGTCACTTTGAGACAGGAGATGGTATAAACTCTCCTGCCTCCTGGCATGGATTGCTGATGAGGCTTTTTGGGGTTTCCAGTGGAGTGTGGCAGTGTGCTGCAGTACACTTATCTAAATAAGGCCTGCCTAGAAATGTTAATCTTTTTGCTTGGCAGTGATGTAGCCCTTGAGGAATTCAAGGGCAAGAGTGCTCAAATAGTGTTTTTTTTAAAGACCCCGAGACAATTACAGGGCTTATGAAAATACGATGATTTACCTGATCTCACTTGTGTCTTTATATCAATTTGCTGACTTAATTTATTTGAATGCTAAAGGCTTTAAGGAAATGCTTTTCCAGGGAATTAATCTTTTAACTAAAGCGAGTACTAAATATGACATACACTAATATTCCTTTTGACAATATAGCATTTGTCTCCTAAAAATAAAGTAGAAAACATATGCCCCGAGGGCCAAATTCCACTTTGCTTTACGCTGAGATAGATTCGGAATATCTTCATTGTTATCAATATACAACTTCATTGTAACGCTGCAATAAATGCAAATCACTAAACCAGAGGAAAAAAAAATCCTGAGCCAGTAGGCACAAACCAAGGCCAAAATGGCAACAAGGGAAGTTGGTTCAGAAAACTTGGCCTCTTAAATTACTGCAACATTCAATTTAGTGGTGGGGGTTTTTCTTCCCCCTCCTCTTAATTATCTGAGAGAGCACTTCCTGGCTGTGATAAATTTCTCCATAAAGGATTCATTATGGGGATTTCAACAAAAATGTTTCACCTCCTGTCTAACACCTGGTACATGGCTACTGCTGTTTGCAGGATAAAGGATTAGAGGGACTAATGCTCTGATTTGATAATAGTTATCTTTCTGTTCACTGTTAGAGCTGGTTGAGTTTAAGTTGTGTTTTGTTATGCAGGTTTTTTTTAAATTACAAATAATCTGTGTAGCCCTAGGCTGTTGGATTTTGTTTGTTTTGCTTTTGTTTCAGATGCATGCAAATAATGTCTCCTTTCCGTTTCCTCCTTCTTTAGGATGACAGCGATGGGATTCCCTGGTCAGAGGAGAGGGTGGTGCGGAAGGTCCTTTATTTATCTCTGAAGGAGTTCAAGAACGCACAGAAGCGGCAGCACGGCGATGGCATTAGCGGGAGCCTCAAGGCAGTGAATGGTGAGCTGCCTCTGTGGTACTGTACCGCACCACTGGAAGGACTCAGTCCTGTTCAATGGGGTTTTTATGCTGTAGCACCATCTGGCATGCACTGTGCCCTTTTGATCTGCACAGAGGAACTTGTTTCTGCAGTGCTTAAAATGCCCAGTTTGAACAATCCATGTTTCAGTTTCTGGTTGAACTGATTGAGATGGGGATCAGGGTGGAGGGTAGGTGTCAGGCAGGAGACAAGGGCCAGGCTGCTGTTTGGTAGAGAAAGAAGGTCCACTACCTGAAGTGCCGAGTGTGTCGACAGAGAAGGTATCCATTTAAAGGTGATTGGATTCAGTTATCTTGGGGAAGGACAGCTGAACAGAATTTACCAGTTCTGTGTCATTTAGATGCAAGAAGCTGGCTAACCAGCATCTGTAACTCTGGAGTGATCTCAGTCCACGTGGTCTATTGTCCAGAGGTGAAAGAGCATAGGACCTACATAAAAAGATTTAGGGGACAAACACTGGGATGCTGGACTCCCCTAGTGAAAGAAGTTTAATTTTATTTATTTAATCCTTTGGCCAATTATTATCTGCTGCTCCCCCCCCTTCCCTTACAGCTTGCTTAAAAAAAGCCATGGTGTCCTGAGAGGTGAATATAAAGTGTGTCTCTTTCAGATTCATTCTCTGACACAGGACCCTTTCTTTGAAAAGGCTTTGTCATGCTGGCTTGAGCCTTGAAAGTGATGACTAGCAGGATTCAGATTTCTGGGCAGGCTTACGGTTTTTTCTTCACTCACAAGAGCTTATTTGTTTCTTGATGGAGGTTTATGGCAGTTCCTTTTAGGCATGTGCATAACTATACATGTGCTAATGCATTAAAGCAGCAGCTGAGTGCTTACTTGGTAGGTTATTCATATTTATATGTAGCTTGTGTTTTTGACAGGGTGAGTCAAATTTCACTGCGTTTTCACTGAGTGTTATAGCCGACAAGGCAAAAAGCTAAGGGAATGGCTGGGTAGCTACAGGCAGCATGATAAAGTTACTGTATTGCGTAAGCAATTGCAAACTCCTTAATGTGATTAAAGAAGACCTCAGACTTCCGAGTTCAGTAATAATATCAAATACTGATCTGATGGGAAGGGGCATCTAGCTTTAGCAGCAAGCCATTAATAAGCTTGGAGGTGTACACAAAACAGCGCTGGCTTTTTTCCCTCCAACACCTCCGCATCATTGATCTTCTGTCAAACACAATTCTCTTGGAAAGTTTCTTATTCCATTGTGGGGGTTTTGTTTAGTCAAAGGAAAAAAAGTCTAAAGGCGTGAAGCACAGTAATTGTGTGTTAGGAGGCTTTGATGGTGTGCCAGGTTACAGGATGACTGAGGTTTTTATGGTGTCTAGTTTCTCCAAAGGCAGCTTAGATGAAAAGTGAGTTGGCTGGGAATGCTGTGTCGATGCAGGTACCAGACGCAGAGTATGCCACCAGCTTCCTCTGGCAGCGGCATGGCTCGCATCTTCAGAGCTTGCATCTCACATTGAGAACTGGAGCGTTCAGTGCTTTTTCTCCTTTACAGAAGTAGGTGATCAGTTCTTTGGGGTTGTTGGTTTGGGTTTGGTTTTTTTTTTTTTTTTTTTTTTTTTTGAGCCAGAATGATATTCTGTGTTAGTCTTCCTGTTTGCTAAACAATTCTTTAAATGTCCTGTCTCAGCACTGCTCTATTTCAATATCACTCTCCAAAAGCTTTTTTTATCCACTGATATTTGGAAGAATGTTTCATTATACAGAGAAAAAAGATTTGCAAAAGGGAGGAGGATTGATACTGTGTGGTAACATTAAGAAAATCTATTTAAACATACGGTTTGTTCATTACATCTTTTAAAAAAATGTAGCCATGTATTTTCAAATCCACAGGTCTCTGTGGACTGAGGAAAATGCAGGTCATCCTAAGAAATTACTGAGCTATTCTGAATTTAGGGAAACATAGTATTTTAAGGGTGAGCCTTAGATCCACAGTTTTATACTCTTGGAGGAAAAAATATTTCCTTGTATACGTCCTTGTTCCAACATGCAGGCCACAAACAGTGTTTTCTTGTGTGTTACTCCAAAAGGTAGCATGCAGTTAAATACAGTTTTTATGTAAGCAATGTCTTCATTAATATTCAGCACCCATAGCTTTCAGGGAGGGGGGCAGGGGAATCTAGCTGAAAGAATTTGAAGTTAAAAGTGTTCAGTGCCTCCGTAAAGCTGGGCTCCCCTGGCTTGAATTCTGTTTAGGGTGCTTTGCCTTGTAAACATAAAGGGAAGTTTAGGGTTTGTGCTGCACAACCCTGTCAATGTCCCTAGTGAACTCTAAAGGGTATTGCTCCTTCAGCTGTTGAGAATCAAATAGGTCACCTTCCAGTACCTGGCAAATTTAACCATTTCCAGGAGGAGGGGTCTGAGTGGGGTTCGAGCTTTCCGAGCTCCCTGCTCAACGTGGAAGCATGGATTGCTCACGCACTTCTGAGAGCTCAGGGGACCGCGAACAATCAGGTAGTATGACTTGATCTTTGTGCCACCATGTGTAGTGCAGAGAGAGTTTCTTTGTTCAGGTTGTAAATCTGTCGTGCCTTAAATTTATTTATTTGTAAACTTGCAACCTGTAATTTGTTTTAGTAGAAAGTACATACTTCTGGCAATAGAGGAAGGTAAAATACTCACCAGCCCCTTGCAGCTGGTGTCTTTAAGAAGTTTTTATGGATTTGAAGTGGCTGAAGTTGCATAAACATGCTACAAAAGTTGCTTTGCCAGCTTTTGCCAAACTACAGCTAAACTTGTATGAAAATGGTATTGTCAATGGTATTTCAGCTGGTGAGTACAGTGGTATTGTTGATTATTTGGTATCTGGAATAATGGTGCCTGTTTGATTGATAGTGTGAAAAAGCAAGTTAATTTTAAATGTGAGAGATGAACCCATTAACAGGAGTCTTTTCGGTATTAAAGTTTCTGCAAGATCTAAGATGTGCTGGTGGTGGCACGGAGGCAATCAACTTCTATGCCTCTCTGAATAATAAAAGAAAAATAAAATTTAAAATAAATAAAAATTCAAATTACTTTTGGAGATTATATGTATTATAATACCTTGTCTGTCTCCACCTCACTATTAAAGATATTTGTTATCCTGAAAACAATCCTGCCATTTTCAGTTTGTGGCTGAAACCCTGTTACTTACGTGGTTTTGTTTAAAGTAGTGGGGTTTTGTTTGGGGGTGGCAGTGTGTTTGCAGGTGTCCTTACTCCTATGTTTTCACCTGATAATTTTTACTTCTGTGTTTGTGCTGCCAGTTATTTTTCATCCTAACTGTTTTTCTGCTTTCTTTGCCCTTATCCCGCGCCCCAGCTAGAAGGATTTCAGAGAAAGGCGAGTGGTTATATCATGGCTGTTGTATTGGTGGATATATTGCACGTGTGTTTTTGTTGACTCTAGATATTTGCAGAGTACAGAATGACACCCTACAGTATGCCTTTGTTTGCTGTGTGTTTCTCTCCAGCACCTGGGAATATAAAATCTGAAGGAGGTGCTTCTGCACATTGTCAAGAAACCCTCTGCAGCCCTAAACGGGATACTGGAACTCTGATAATGGAAACAAGGTCGTGCGCTGGAAAACCCAGAGGGACCTCTTTAGTGATTTTGATTACTGCTGCCTGTCATTTGTGTTCGGATTTTAAGAATAGGGATTGGTGTTTGGAATAGTGATACTAATTTTCAGAGATCCTCGTCTAAAAGGAAAACTAATTCCCTTGGGAAATCGTTGTCTTCTTGTGTAGCTTAGAATGTGAGATAAGGCTGTAAAAAAGGGCAATGAAAGATGTAATTATTGTTTGTGTTCCGTTTTATGAGAATAAATCCAGTACCCTCAAAAGAGTATATCATAAAGCAAATTTTTATGACCTAAGATTTTAAATGCTATTTTTCAAAACTTGCGATAAAGAAGATATTTGTGATACAGAAGTGCTAGCATTTCCTAAACGGGAAGAGTGCCAAAGTTTGCTTGTTTGTTTAAGGTGGTTAGTTAGTCTACAGAAATGACAACCAGACGTTGGAATTATTCAAGCAGATAGTGTGTTTTCACCAGCTGTACTTTGTCCTAGAAAGGTGTCATGGCAATCTCCAAACATGCCAGCTAGGTTAAGCTTGTGGCAAACATAGTCTAGTTGGGAAATCAAATGTATGCAAGGGCATGCTTTAGTTCAAGGCAGAAGTTGGAACTCTTGCTCATTTGGTAAATAGAGAGATGAGTAAAAATATGTAATTTTGCTATTCTGAGAGATTTCACCTTACATTTAGGGTTGTTAAAGTCATTTATTCATTTTATGTGTGTTCTTTAAAGAGAGAAGGAACAATGTCAGCACTCTTGACGGAGGTGGTGGTTGGTCCACAGATGGCTGTAGTGCCCTTTTGTCCCTTGTGCTGGTCTGCTCCTGCCCTCAGCCATTCCCACACGAAAGCTAATGAGACTTTTGTTGGAGGTTTGCTTTTTCCGAAAATGAGATGTCTCTGCACAGAGAGGCAGGAGCCTCTGGGGCAAGCCATAGCAGGACAGTGGTGCCAGACCCAGTGGCAGCA
>NW_009259588.1:5968515-5980314 GCF_000687185.1 Egretta garzetta
GCTTCCCCGGCGCCGGGTGCTGCCTATCCCTCGGCTGCCACGCTGGCTGACCAGGCTGGCTGGGGCAGGCAGCAGTGCTATCTGGAAATAGCTGGTTTTGTCATTGCTGCACAAATTTTCAAGTGCTTCCTGCTTGCTGCATGGGGGTGTCTGTCAACGCTCCCCAGCAGGCCATGTCAAAATGAAGGTGCTCAGTGGTAGGGTGGTGTGGGGCTGGGTTCATCCAACCACACCTTGTCGGTGAAACCTCTCTTTCCTGGCCGGGTAGATGGTACCCCAGGCATGACATAAAAATTGCGACAGACATGGTAGAAATGCCTAAACACGGCTCAGCCGGGTGCTTCGGCTCAGTGCCGTGCATTATTTGCCAAAAGCCAACTATGTGGGGGTGGCAGCAGCTGCCAGCAGGGCAAGCACATCTTCTCTGGGCTGAGGCCATGTCTCTCCTCTTCCCACTTGTGCAGATGAAGGCACAGCAGCACTTCAGGGAAGTGCTGTTGTCTCAGCTGCGCCCCTGTGTGCCCGGAGTGGTGTGCACCTCCTTCTTCCCTGGACCACCACCCAACCTTTAATTTTGAACAAGAAAGTAGCCCTCTTCATTTGCTGTGATGGTTCACATGTACTGGTAACTTCATCTCACTTACTTCTGAAGGCTGCAATTAAATACTGGAAGAAGGTTTTATGCTAACGTTTGTCTAGGGAGCTTTTCACTCCATCAGTGATGTGAAATTGCATTTGTTGACAGTGGGTAATGTCTGTCTGTCTCCTAAGCTTTAGTAGAAGATTGTAAGTGTGCCAAGGACCCTTGTCTGTGTAAGTGGATTTTTAAAATGCATTTACAGAAACAGAAATACCTCTTTCAACTTTGCAATATTTCCTCTTTACATTCAGAGTAAACAGCCTTTTTGGCTAGTTTTAAACTGTGATTAAATATAGATGTTTTCAACTAAAAGGTTCAGAAAATAAGCATTTGAGCAGATTTGTCATGGCACTCAACATCACTTTCACTTTGGTGCTTGCTGTCAAGTGAATTTAAAGATTAACAAATAAATAACAGGATGTTGGGGTTGGGCTCCATTGAAAATTTCCAAATCTCTTTTCCTTTCTTTGTTTTGTAGAGCAGAATTCATTTTCAAGCCTGCCAGGGACTTGCTTGTTCATCGGCTGACATGGGCTCTTTTTGCCTTTTCTATCATCACCACTTATAAAAATTCTGGAGGCCAAATTGCACCCTCAGTGATCTCTACTCAATTCGATTATGTCCAAATTGTGCTCCTGTCTTAATACAATTTCAGCGTTCGGCAAGACTGCCAGAAAATTTTCTTTTGCAGGACACCCATCATCCTTTTTCTCTCAAACATAACAGAGGTGGATTTTTTTTTTTTTTAACCAGAGAAACAGAGGAATTGTGTAATTAATTTTCTTAAAATTTCATTTCATGGACATATAAAAAAGAGTTGTTATTGCCCCTGAGTGCATTTCTAGCCAAAGTAATTCTAAAGATAATCTTGCCTCCCTGCATATTGCTAATTGTAGGTAATGGAAAATGAAAACAGCAATGAAGAATCTGCAGAGGAGTGTGCGTAATCTGTAGGAGACTGAGTTATTGTAGGTCTAAAATAAATAAGGTGAGGAAAGGTAAGAAAGAGTTCAACAGAGGCTGATGGGTCTGGTCCCCCTCCTTTCACCTCCTGTCTTGTGCTGGCTCTGCCGTTTGTCTGCCCATGCAGTGCAGCTGGTTCAGCATACTAAAGTGGCAGAAAACCTGCCCAGAAAAATGATTTAAAAAAATAAATAATTTTCTTCTAGTCAAATGAACTACACAGGTTCATCAAGAGGTCGGATGAGCACTGAGTGCTCATTTGGTGGATATGAAGGGCCAGAGTACCTTGACTGAAAGCTGGAGAAGGAAGAGACTGGGCTCATCCCTTTTGATAGTAGCAAGCTGCTCGGTTGGCACAGTCATCTTGTCTAACCACAGCCGTAGGATTGGCGTAGTCGTCTTGTCTAACCACAGCCTCAGATGCTAGAAAGGGACAAGTGTTGCCAGAAATAGGAGCAAAATAAAATGCAGCTTAAAAATTCATTGAAAAACTCTTCACAAGTCTAGGTGGTAGATTTATGTATTTCTTTAAAAACAAACAAATAACCACCACTGATGTAGTGGTGATATTCATTGCATAGACTGTCCATGAAACACAACCTTGCCTTAACCCCAAGCAGGGGACAACTTTTGTTTTCTTTGACTCAGGGTCATTCTGCATAGTTACTGCCTGGATTTATTGTTTGTATTAGCAGTATGGAGAGCACCCTTAAGTGCGGACAGGGAAACTGCGTCACTCTGTCTTTGTCAGCCATAAAATTGCCAGCCAGCCTAAATTTGCACCCTGGCATCTTTTTGGCTGGCATGTACAGTGAAAAGGATGGTGGTGGTTTTACCTCTGAGGATTGCCAGCTCTGTCAAAAATTGTACCTTTTTGAAGTTCATGCCAGTGATGTGCTGAGATGAGAACTGGTGGTTGGTGCTGGCCACTCAGTTTTAACAGCTGTTAAAGGTGGTCTATGTGATGGAGTTCCACAGCGTGATTTGTCTGGTGGATCATGCTATCAAAAGGGATGGAAAACTTGCACAAAGTGCGGACGCAAAGTAGAGATGAAGGCAGCAATCCAGCAGTATGCTCAGAAAAAGTGAATGCAATGCTTCTTTGTTTGAGAGCAGTAGTTCTCAGAAGGCACAGGAAAGGGGGGAGAAAGGTTCTTCACCCCTTTATGCCTGTCTGATGCCCAATGCTTATCATTATTATTATTATCTTTGTGTTTATTAAAATGTTCTAGTGGAGGTCGAAGGTCTCCAGGTTGGAATATGTAGCTGCTGTTGTAAAGAGGGTTTAAATGTCAGTATTCCTGTTGCTCCCCCATTGCCCATGATTGGCAGAAGGAAACTGTGCATTAAATAACTAGTGTTTTTAATTTAAAGGACAGACAATAAGGGATATAACCAGAAAAGCAGCAGGGAAAGAAAAAGTCACTCACTCAAATAGCATACTCTGTTAAGAAAATAGGAATGCAACAGGAGATAAAATCAGCGTCACAAGTAAAAGCAGAGAGAAGTTTCAGTCATACACACAAACTGTGTAATACAGTGTACTGTAGTCAGTCCTAGGAAGCTGTATTTTCTGAAACTGTGTCTGTGCTTAGCTTTGAACAAGGCTTTTGCTAATTATTTTTATGCTATAGCTTTGAGCTATTAGTGCAAGACTATGTTTTGTGGAGCACTTTAAGAGTGTTAGAGAGAACACATTTTTTAGCCTTCAAGGGCCTGTCTTGTGTCTTACAACCTCCGCAGCAGTTTTTCCTTGATGTGGGGGGCATTTTAGAAATGGCTTGCTGTTTGAAAGGGTGGGAAGAGTTTGAGAACTATTTGGCCCAGCAGAACGTTCTTAAGGCCATTAGGCTATGTTTAATCAGAGCAGATGTCATGCGTGCTGTAAACCTTACCGTGTCAACCCTGGCAGTAAAGTGGTTTTAAAAGAAAAAGTAGAGATTAGTGACAGATGGCTGTAACTGCTGAGGGGCACAGTAGCCACTTCTGCAAGTTGCCTGACACAGCTGCCAGTACACCTTAGTCTTCACCTCAAATACCCTCCATTACCTGTGTTCCCAGGCTTTGGCTTGTTAAGTGTACAGGTTGCCAATCAAAATGGATTTGGAGATCCTTGTAAGTGACATGGAGTAAACTGCAAACATCAGTAGATTGGTATTGTGTTGGTTTTAGGTGTCATTAGCCCCCATTTGAACGTAGAATTTCTGCTGTGAAAAGCAAGAAAATCAGTTGCCTTTTTAATCAATGAAGCTCTTCAGGAATTAGTCATGTTCACTTCACGGCTTGTAACAGCCTGGGAGACTGGTCCACGCTCTGAGCTTATGCATTCACATTTTGGTTTGGTTTTAATGGGATCTTTCTGATTTAAAATCTCCAAGAAACCATTCTGAAATAAGTGCTGAATTTCAACAACTGATGATGATGATAGGTTCATCACATAGCAGATACTTCCCAGCGCTTGTGGGTGAATGTTTTCCAGAAAATAAATACAGCTTAGCACATATACTGTTAAGTCATAGCATATTGCTCTATGTTGTAATAAATGCGCATGCATTTTAAAATCTTTTTTGTGTCTGACTAGCACAGATTTATTACATGCAGTTAATGTGATGTTGTATCCAGATTAGATGAATACACATTTTCAATAACCTGCCTTTAATGTCCTTTATTTCCCAATTTAAATGAATTTAATACTGTGAAGGGAGTGTCCGGTCAAAGGTGTAGATGTAAAAGCCTTGTGTTTAGGATGACAGGGGATCACAGTGACAAGCTTGACTCGCAGGTGTTGTTTCTGGTACATCTGAAGGAGTTTCCAGCTCTGAGGGCTAAAGGCTGCTGAATCTCCACCTCTAGCCATCCTGTTTTCTCCCCTCGCAAGACTGATAGTGAGCATTGCAATTGCAGTCAGGACCATGTGATGTTTCAGATCTGTCCACTAAGAGGCTAACTCATTCCAGATAAGCCTTGAACAGGCAACATTCATTTTTTACTTTGCTCAGAATTTCCTGTGCTTTGTTCTGCATCTGTTTGTGAAAGACTGCGTTATCTTTGAAAGCCTTCATCTTGTTTTCTTTATTCAAGCTGTACGCTGAAATGGAAAAAGGGAAGAGCTGGGAGGAGCCCAGCTGGAGCAGTCTGCCAAGGATCCCACAGAGGGACAGAGCTGGCAAACTCCTGAAACCTCTTCAGCTGACCTCTGGTGCAATTTGGGAAGCCAGGAGATAAGCCACTTTTCCTGCAAAAGATTTGGCCTCAGCCAGCTGTTCTGAGTAATGCCCAAAGACCACACCAGCATTTAATTGCATTTTTCTCCTCCTTCTCTCATCTCTCACTTAGCTTCAGTAGCGGTCGACCTTAAAAATATTTCAGTTCAGCCTCTTCCTAGTCGTTGTGTGCATGTGTGTAGACAGACGTGTTGGAGGTAAATCGCACCTTGACTCGGCTCTGTTTCAGCCAGGCTGCCTCAAAAGCAGGTTCTTCCTAAAACACCTCACTCAGACAGTGGTTGTCTCCTCTGGTGCTGTGAAAGGTGAGAGCGTTTCATGGCCAACTGTTTTTAAAGATGCTCTGTTTACTGTGGCTGCAAAGCACCCCAGTGTTCCTATGTCATGCCTGCTGTATATGTGGAGAGATTGAAAGGAGCTTAAAAGCGATGAAAATGGCACAGAGGGAGTACAGTTTTTACCTTTCTTCACAACGTGGGAATTTTCTTTCTGCTTCAGGGCAGAAATGCTGTCACAGTGTTGGCAAGAGGGTGCTAGAGCAATGCTAGAAGCACGTCCTCCTGTACAGGACATCGAGGAAAAACATCTGGGTTGTACTGAAGCGTACAGATAGAGGTGTATTGGATGGAGTGGGTTGAAGAGGAATTTCATCCCCTTCTGTTTTTTCCTGCCCCCCCGCTCCCTTGCTGTGATGTTGGGACCTCGTTTCAGAGCCTCAGGCTCTCTCTCACCCTCTGGCTCTGTACACCAGAAGGTAGAGGTAGGGTTGCGATGAGCCTCAAAACAGGCATCATATGGGAGCAGGCTGACGTTGGGGAGGGGCATATTCCTGTTATGCAGTCTGCAAGAAGGGCTCAAATTCCCCTTCCCTCCTGTTGGTTCCTGTGGTGTATCTGTCCAGGAACATCCTGTCTCTCTTCCAAGAAGAGTCCCAACACTACTTTAACGTGACGTTACTTGACAGGACAGTAAGCAAAGAACTTTTATTGTTTTCCCAACATAATAAACTCTGGTGCTTTCTACAGTAGCTGTTCTGCCTCTTTACATCTCGGGAGGTCAGCAACAATTACCTCCAGGTGGAAGCCATGAATAAGGCATGGAAGTTAGTGGAATGTGGCTTGAATTCCAAATCTTCTTGAAACATAGTTGTCGCTAGTCTTCTTACCTCTCCCCAAAATCAATTGGAGGTGTTCTTTTGTGCAGCAATGAGGTCTGTGGCTAGGGACTACTTGTCCAGTTTTATTTAGATGGTAACCTGTCCCAGAAGCTTTACCTCATCTCATTGTCCTGCAGGGATGAACTTCAAATGCCAGTTTACATTTGCCTGAAAATGACCTTCTCTAACTGGAATGGACAAGGCTGTCTTAGCTAAGTAGATAAACACAGCCCATTTGCAATCATAGATTTGAATGCACTCTTTCATAGAATACCTTCACACATTATGGCGGTGTCCTTGAATATTTAAAGTCTCATTAACAAGAGACTAGAACTGAGGAGTAAAAGTTCTTTGTGAAAGAGAGGTTTTTGAGCCGTGAGCTGATGTTGATCTTTTCTAGGCTGGAGGAAGACTGGCTGGTACAAAGTCCCCTTTATGCCAGCATGGAAGGCACTCCAATAAAGGTGGCATGCAAAGTCTTGGAGGTTGATTAACAGCCAGAGCATAAAGTACTCTGCTCATAAATGGGCTGTTAGTTACGGCATTGCTTAGTGCAGAAAACCACCTTTCTTTCTGTGATGGATCTAGGCACCTGCCATTAATAGCCTGGAAAGCAGACTTTTTTTTTTTTTAGAATAGTTAACTGATTGGAAAGGGGAGTTTAAGATACTGTCTGCGAACTTGAATATTGGGGTTTACGGGGAAGATGGTTTTACAGTCCTTCAGTTTCCCTGGCGTAGTTGGATGTCGAGACAGTGCTGGATTACCATCTGGCTGGATCAAAATTATAACTGCTAGGTAAATTTCTTCTTAAAGTTTGTCAAATCATCTTGGACTCAGTGGGGACAGTTTCATGAAATCTAAATTTGCAGGAAAACTTAGAAAGGAACACACTCTGCTGAGAAAGACAGATTGGTCTTCAGTTTGTGCTTTCATACTTCCAGGAGAAATTCTGCTAGTACAGCCTAAGGACTCAGAAACTTTACCAAGGTTTTAGAAAAACAGCTTTTGGCTTTTGTCCAGCAACTGCTTTCCCTCCTGACCTACATCGACCAGGTTGTTCAGGCAACGCAAACCAGAGAGTACTCCTCAGCCCCAAGGTTTGGGAGCAGATGGTAGTGCCAAAGTTCAGCAGAAGGTTTTGGGGAATTCTTCCAGTATGAGGAGGGAGGAGGTGCCCTCTGTAAGGGACAGGTTTTGTCCCGATGTGGCCTGTTAGGATCAGAAAGATATTTTGGAAGGCAACACCTACTTTAATAGGGAATGTCCTGCTCTAACCCAGGTGGGGACATGCCAAATGAAAGTACAACTTCAGAGGAATTAGTCTGCTAATCTGTAAGAAACTTCTACTGATTATGTCAAAAAGTGCCCCCTTTTCCCCCAGAAGCTTATAGCTTGACTGAGGAAGAAACTGGGTATGGCCCTTCTGATTGAAACCTTAACACAGAGCTTGTGCCTTGGTCAGCGACAGGATTTCATTTGCAGGAGCTCACGCATCCATCAGAGAACTTAAAGAAATATTTCTGGCTTACTATTTAGTTGGAAACTACAGTGAAAAACAAAGGGAAAGCTGCTGGATCCTTGCAGATTGCAGAGCTTCTTGAAATGCATGTTTTTCCCCTCAAAATTCATTCAAGTACAGTCTATGTTAAAGACAATGCAAGCTACAGTTTTACTTCACGTACTAACCAGTGATGTGCAGCAGATGTTGCTGAACACATTTTGTGCCACCTCTAGAAACAGAGCATCTCTAAACCTGCATTAAGTCCCTGAAACACTGATGCGTGGCTTCCTTCCGAATTGCAGAGAAACTGTTCCCAGTCCAAATCTAGCTGCGTCTGCTGCCGGTGCCTGTCATGAGGGATATTCCTATTTATACCACTTGCTCTCTGTGAAATGTAGGTCAGGATTTTTAGCTTATGATTGCTCATAGGACAAATAATTCTCTGATACTTCCATGTTAATACCAGAGAATTAGGAGTACTCCCTCTTTCTGTTTTCCTATGCTCTTCATTGTCTGTCGTCGCCCTTTTCCCTCCCTTTTAATCAGAAGGAGGAAAATGTGTTTTCCTGTTTCTCCATGTACTTTTCCTCTCCAGATACTAGTGTTTTTCATTCTATCTTTGTCCTCTTATTTTCTGTGCTCCCTTTGAAGCAGGAGGGTCTGTTCCTGCACTGTGCCGAGCTGTGAGGACAGCTCCAGGCTGTGGGCTCAGTGTTACAGCTGTGGAGATCATAGATTTCTCTCTCTTCCCCCCTCCCCCCTGCCCCCAACTCCTGGGCCATCCAGCCTAATGTGAGAGCAGATTGGCCTTAGTATTTGGAGAAAAGATCTATAATAAGCACTGGGGACATGCTGGTAAAAAGCATCAGCATGGTATACCAGCTCAGTTGGACTACTGACTGTACATTAATTCTCTAACTTATAATTAGCTATATTAAATTCCAATTTTCTGAAAGGAACCATTATCAAATAACGCTCTGTTTGAAATCTCAAAGAAACATAAGGAATGAAAGCTTAGTCCTCTTATGCTTTCATCTTTCAGAAGCAATCCCTATCTCAACATCTTGACCTACATTTTCTTTTTACCCTCTCCAAGAAACGTTGTGTGGATTTAATGTCTCAGAAGGGAGGTAAGGATTTTTTTTTTTTACGCATGTATATGTGTTGACATATAAAGTTTGGGGAAAACAATGAGGCCTTCATGTCCCCAATGACTTTTTTTTTCTTTTTTAACTTGAAAGTGTTTTCCATAATATCTCTGAGTCAGATTTTAAGTTCAGAAAGAAATCAAATGTAAAAAGTCCACCCCATTCCTTTACAAGTGGTGCCCTTTTATCTATTTAGCTTCTGCCAAAGCTTTTCCTGATTTTACATACTGGTAGAGGAAAAAAACCTGGACTCTTCTTCTGTCTCATATCCTTCTCACTACTTGGGATCCAGTCATACAATTTCTTTTTACCGTTAAACAGGATGGGGTGGGGGTGCCTTTTTTTGGAGGCAGGGGGAGAGGTGTTTAAAGTGATGGTTTTGTTCACATTTGTTGTTATCTTTACTGTGTAGCTATTTGGTATTACTAATAAAAGTTTTACATGGGAGTTAAACCTTAACCTGGGTTGCCTTTGTGAAGAAGCAAAGGCTGTCAGTGCATCAAGCACTGGTGCAGGTTACAGGCTAATTAGGGTCCCAGCTTTGATGCTGACAACGATGATTCCCGCTCCGTGTACTGCCCTTTTTCCAGAACGCAGCGCGGTGTACCTGCAGTGCTGCTTTCCCATTAGATTGGTCCATCCTCCCCGCTTGGGAGGGTGGCTGCAATACCCACAGTGTGGTTGACGCCGTCTTTTCTGCCTCATCCCACCACATGGGGCTATGGTTATAAACCAGGACGTCTTCTCCCACTGCAGCATAAATTGTTGCTATAGCCTTATCCCATGTGGGGAACAGGCAGAATTCTTCTCCCATTTGTTCAGTATTTTGGTGGTGTTTGTTTGGTGTTTGAGGGGCGGACGGAACGGATGGACGGACTGGGGTGGGGGTGTGTTTTAGCACTTTGAACACAGAAAGTGCTAAATGGTCGCTAAGCATTAATACTATTTAATTGTCTTTGTAGCTTGAGTTGGGCTTGGTGGAGATGCCTTGAAACAGTGTAGGGAGTGAATGTTCTAACTCCAGAAAGGCTTTTGTTGTCTGAACTGCTTCAGTTTAATGTGCCTCCTTAGCTTTTTATAGGGTACTGTGAATATACAGAGGGATTCCAGTTGTCATTTTTGTCTTTTTTTTTTCCTTTAGTATTGTCACATCATCTTGAAATAGTTATGCAGTGGTTTTTAGACTATCAATAATATACCTTTGGCCCTAAATCAGGGGGGTTTTTCTATTGTAGTAATACAATGGCAAACTTCAGCATAGACATAGCCTCTTGGGTATATTTTGAAAGCTCACTTACTGTTTTTATCCTGCATTTCTATGCTGTTCCATTGCATGCACCTCCCACCCCCTCACCCCCATTTCTCTGATGCTGTACTTAAAAGAAGAAATATATGAAGGGGTATCAGCCTTCAGTTACATGAATGGATGGAAGGAAAATTCTATGCAATAAATTCTTGTTTTGGGGGGGGAAATCGCTATTTTTCTAAAATGGCAAGATAGTAATTTATCTCCTTTGTTTATTTGGAAAGATAAAATCATTAAATACACATTGCTGTATAGTCTTGATTGTATAAGTGTGTGATGATGGTCGTTCCAAGGTTTCTATTAAGTCAGGAAGCAGCTAATGTTGTTTCACTTCCCCTTCTGATGCCCCAAAACGCGAGCAAAAAAAGCTGCTTAAAGGGAACAGAATATTTCATGGCACTGGAATTTCTTTTACTCCTCTGGGGGGTGGTGTGGCAGGAATTCTCCTTAACATTTCAGAAGCCCTTTCTCCAGCATCAGGTTTTCAAGTGGCTGGCCCCCTACCCCAGCTCTCATCTCTTCCCCCTGTGGTTCGCCTGTAGGGCTCACAAAAGGGAGGTGAAAGTAAGGTTAAGCTGCTGGTCTCAAAAGCTAGAAATAGAGATGGAAATTGCTTGGCATATGAGGAGCGTTTCCTTAAAGGCTGTTACAGTGCTGACGTTTCATATGCCGATGCTTCGGAGAACTGCATTAATGCTGTCGAGAATCGGTTGTCCTCCCAATTAAAATGAGAACAGTCTCCGCATACTCTCTGGCAGGTGGCTGAAGTATACGTTATCTGATGCCTTTAAGCTTCTGTTGCTCTTGCTTTGGCCTGTGCATCATTCCTGTGGCAAGATACTCGGAGCTCAGCTGACGGCCGAGCACGGGGTCCTGCTTTGTCCCCCCGCCTGCTCTTCAGTCACTGCAGCACTGGAGCCGGTCTGGGAGGGCAGGGGTTTCTCCTAAGTATCTCCCAGCTACAGATTTATTTCCTGGCGTGTTTTTTTTTCCATTGCATGTGCCCAGCAGGTAGACAGCTGCTGTGCATCAGAGAGATGTCCGCCAACCCCTGCTGCCCGCTGTCGTCGTCGCGTAGGAGATGGGCTGGGATCCTTACCTTAGGCAAAGGCTTAGTGCTCGGATAGAGGTGAAATGTCACCGCTCCTGTGCACGCGTATGGCAGAACAGTTTGTTCATTCGCGTTGGGCTTTCATATTGCACTTGTGATTTCAGTTTGCGGCGATTGGTCTAAACGTTTTACTGTCACTGTCACAAGCCTCCTCTCCCCTGACAATAACTCTGCAAACAGATTACAGGGGGCTGAGTCAAAACAGCAGAGCAGCTCTTCATCCCAGGCATGCAATGTACTCCTCCGACCTTTCATTTAAGAAAGCGAGGAAATAATACTCACTTGCCTGCCCCCACTAAAAAAAAAAAAAAAAAAAAAAAAAAATCCCTTCCCCCTGGGAAGGAATGAATACAGTTATACAGTTCTGCAAGCACAGACCTCACAGTAAGACAGGTGGGGTTTTTTTAGCTTGTTTTGGTTTTTTTAAGCAACCTGTTTTTGAAAATATGTTTGAAAAATGTTTGCTTGCTGTATGGAATAATTTTTTTTATGGCCACATTGCTGTTTCATATGTTAAAGTTGTATTTTAAAAATATATGTGTATATATTTATAATCAATTTAGCAAGCTAGATGTAAAACCAGTGACAAGGAGGAAGGCATCCCAAATGTTCAAAGGCCGAGTTTTGGGGGCTTTCCAGGTGTTTGAGTTTCTGTGTTGTTTTACAGTGCCTTGTAGCTGCTTTCTGTGAAGGAGAGGAAATAACTGGTAGACTGGGTAGATGGTGTCAGGGGGAAGGGTTCACTCC
>NW_009259588.1:5980326-6013357 GCF_000687185.1 Egretta garzetta
GCTCCAAAAAGAATCGCCTTTCCCTCCTAGCAGCGAGGCGCCAAGCATCATGGAAGAAATTTAGGGTTACGGACAAAAGCCTGGGAAACCGATGGCTTTAAAAAAAAAAAAAAAAGTGTTTGAGAATTGCTCAGGCAGCTTTCTTCCCTCCCCTCCTCCTGGGATGTCATAGGACCTTATGCTGGTGTGGTTGTCAAGCCTACATTAAGGCTCTCAACAGATATGCAAGCACTCAGGCTGGCAGGGAATTGGAAATTTGGCTGCAGGCGGTGCTGGCGACGCATCCCCAGGTGCCTGCCGTGCATCCCTGGCATTGCAGGAGGCTGCCTGCAGTCCAGCTGGGCTGCCCTGACCCCGTGGGGCAGGGGAGAGCTGTCTGGCATGTTGCTGAAGAGGCTAGGTTGTTAACTTAAAAGTGACTGTGGCATGTTTTTTTGGGTTTTTTTTGTTTTTTGTTTTTTTTTTTTTAAAGTCAGATATTTAATTGCTCTAAACTCAGAGATCATAATTCAAGCGCCTAGTAGAAGGAGGTGGCATGCCAGGAAAAAAAAAAAAAAATCCTTGTCAGTGAAAGAGGTTGACAGCTTGACTCCTGGAGCTGGCTGATGGATGATCTCAGAGTTAGGAAGGGCATGTTCACTAAAAAGTTATTGAAAATGTGGAGTGAAAGTAATTAAAATGGTTTAATTCAAATATCTGTCATATGTGACTTGAGTTCTTGTAGAACATCTAGCATTTAGCTCAATTACTTTTTCCCAGGGCAGGAGGAAGACTTTTTCCCTCCTTTTCTTTGACTAAAAGCTCAAAGCATCTCCAGCAAAGAAAGGGCTGAATCCGTACCCACGTCTGCTGGCTGCATGGGAGGGTCACTGCTGCTGTGTCACTGGGCGGTATGTTCTTGCAGCAAATAAGATCTTCATAGCTTGTGTCACATCGGGGTAAAAAAATATTTCTTCGATCTGTCTGGATGGCTGCCCGTGCTCCTGGCAAAAGTCATGAAAGGCAAATCCTCAATGACATGCATTAAAATATCAAATGGGACTATGCGATTAGAAGTATGTCATTCAGCGTTTGCCTTTCGCGGCTTTTGTCACACGGGCAGAATTAGAGACAATTAAGCAGAGGATAACCTCCCCAAAAGGGCTTTCTGGCACTTTTCTCGTCCTTTCCCCATCCTTTTTCCTACGGCACACTGCTCTGCTAGAATCTTCCTCCTGTTCCAGAGACTGATGTTTTGCTTGCTGTTGAGGCATGTGCAGAAGTTAAATCCTACATTTATTCGTCCGGTCATTTATTTAGTTAATGTGAGAGCGAAGTTAACTCAGGCTGCCTGTTCTTGCTCCTCTGAAGGGCTGGGCTCCCGCAGCCGGGCGCAGCAGAGGGCTGGCCCAATCCCTGCTGGTGATCGCCCTTGCGGGTCCAAGGTGCTGGCCAACTGTGACTCTGGTTCCAGAAGTGGACCTTTTGTCACCTCCATCTGCCAAGGTCATACGCCCCTCCTGTTTGTATGATCCCTCACCGCAGATCAGTAGGAAACATGCTTTGTTAGGGGAAAAGCGTGTAGCAAATGTTCGTCAAGATGCTGTTTTGCTGTTGTATCCGGTTTCATGCAGATACGCTGTTTTCGAATTATACAGCCTGTAAGGGTTTCCTAGAAATTGTAACAGATATAGCCAAGGCTTGCTAAGCCTTTGGGTTTTAGCTTCACATTTCTCCCTTTTCAGGCTCCCACGTGTTCATTGCTAGCAGTGAGACATTGCATGCCTTTTTATTTCCCTTCTTGTTTTATTTGCACATTCATATGTTGTATTTTCTTCCAATTAACAGGCTCTTCCTTGCCTCACTGTGTTTGCCTTTACCTTCTTTCTTCCTCCTTCGTTTATACTCAGTGGAGACACAATTGCTAATTTTTACTTTCTAGTGTAGAATAGCTGTTGTCTGGAGACATGCTCTTGGCATAGCTTTTCTTCTCATGTTACTTAAAATACCAGAATGTCTTTTAAAATATTTTTTTTTCATTTTTACTAATCTGTCTAGTCCCTTGGTGCCAAAGTGTAGGTATTTTTGAAGTGTGGATTTATTGTTCCTTTGTCCATCCATTCCTAGTGGAAGCTTAACTCTGAAACAGGGTAAGGTATGTTACTGAGTCTAAAAGGAAATCCCAGTGATGCTGAGGTGGGGGGAAATAATCGACTAAAAAACGGGACTGCTATAGCAGTGCATCGCAGTTAACATGGATCTGTAAAAGTGATTCAGAAGGGGGAAGAATTGCCCTCACTTGGTCCTCACATACAGGTGACAAAGACCTAAAATGCTGACTAGCTTGCTTTACTTAATTCTTATTTACCAGAATAATCCATGCTTTCTCCCTTGCATGAGGAGATATTGGTGAAGAACAGGCAAAAATACTTCAGAAATGGAGTCAGTAACTTTTCTCCAAATAACTGTCAAAGACATTTAAACCAAATAAAAGTGGAAGAAACAAACAGTTTTAAAATTAAATGCTTGCTTTCACAGGCATGTCGAGGGCTTCCTTGACTCTTTCCTCTTGTGGGACACTGCCCTATTGGGTTCTCCATTCAGCCATAAAATTCCCCAGAAAAGGCAGGATGAACAAGACATGATCATTTTAGCATAAAAACCAAAGAGTAATTTATTCATATGTATGTCACTGATAATTTTGTTAATACCTGAGAACTGTTCTCTCTCTCAGTGGTTATGCACATTTTTCTATCACCGATACCCTTCAACTAAATACAGATACATTACCCTTGTGGACCTGCTTGTGCTTGTAATTGCAAATAAAATGCACGTTTAACTCTGTTTCCAGATTTCATATACTATTACCAAATGAGAGAAGATGCCCTATAGGACAGATGTCCCTGGCATAACTGCAAACCAAAGGGCACTTATTCTCCTCGGGGGAGAAATAAAGCCACTCTGTCCAGTGCCAAAATCAACATGAGGCACACACCACTGAGGGATTTTAATAATAAACTCTATATCTCATGTTGTGCTTACACCTCCCTTGCGCTTCACTGTGGTGGTTGATCTCACTACCTTTATTTTACAGGTGGGTGAGCTCGGGAAGGGGAGGTGACCTCTCCAGGGGCACCTGCTGGGCAGTGGCTGCATCTGGACAGAGTCCAGGTCCCCATGTCCTAACTGCGCTCTCTTCCTGATGGTGGTGTTCCCTTGCTTCTGCAAAAGGGCTTTATGCCTGTTCTACCCATGCTTCTCTGAACAGCAAAGGTCTATAGCTCAGGTGTTGCATTTGGAGTCCTCTTGTTCCTCCGAAGCTTTCTGACTCCAGTCCAGGGGGCTTGGGGATGGAGGTGGATGCAAGCTGTGGACATCAAATACTGTGATTCCTTGGCAACACGCAGGAAGAGTATGTGGTCCTCGTTTCCCCAGTCCTAACAGGGAGTGTTTACGGTACTATAAAATTAACTGTGTTTCTGTTTGTCTAAACTTCATGACCTTTACACAGCCTGGTACCTACTTATTAGAAAAGCTGCTGCTCTCCCCTTATCATACAGCTCCAGGCGCAATTGGTAGGAGCTTGGTAGCACAACAGGACCAAAATAACAGATAGGGAGCAGCTGGTAGAATGATGGCGGCCATCAGCTCTCCTTCCTCCTCTTTGTTTTGCTTCGTTCAGGACAGCCTTAGCTTTTGGGTCCTGAGGCAACCATTCCTTGGGTTTCTTTTTTTCTCCTCTTAAAATATAAAAAAACTGTGAAAAACCAAGGTAGCTGTTTGTGGTTTTAAGCATCTGACTTAGCTCTCTACGTTTGTAGGAGGGGGATTTAGGAGAGATTTATTTACTTCCCCAGCTTTTTTGGAGTCAGCATTACTGCTGCTATCTCTTTCACGTGCTGCTCAGCCTGGCTGGTACTCCTGTTCCCTCCCTCGTCCAGGCCTTGATACTGTGGAGCCCGGGCTGATGACTTCCTTTCTGCCTTATGAAGAAAAAGGTTCCAGAAGGGGTTGTCTGCCTCGCCCGGGGGAAGCAGAGAGGGTCGCAGTTTTCACTGTATCCTTAAAAATGCAGAAATGTCTTTTAATCAGAGAGGTGTGTCCCTTTAAATGGTTTTTTTTCTTTGTATAAACCAAAAATAACAGAAGTATACACTTCAGGTGAGGTTTTTCTTCGGATATGATATGTTACAGGCGTTGGCATATTTTTTTTGTTTAAATGTCTTCCAGATGCATATTTCATAAATAAAACTGAGGCTTGAAGTATGTCTTATGGCCTGAGGTAGTTTCCTGGCAGAATTGGATTAGGTTCATTTTTGACTGTTATATTCTTGTTTCTACCAGTTTAATACCACCACCCCTGTCAACCAACCCCCTCCAAACGAAAACAAAACACCCTTAACAGTGCTGTGTTGAAACACCAGAACAATATAATTTCAATTAATGCTGCTAACAGGTACTTGACAATGGGCTCATGTGCAGGAAACAGTCACATAAATGTCTTTGCTTGCTTAATAGCAATTTTGGATGGAGATGTAATGGGAGTAAGGAGCTTCTTTCAACCTGTATTATTTAATCAGTTCTCTTTGGTGATCTTGTCTTTTGACAGGCTGACAAACACATCTTGTGCTGTAATGTCATTCATGCTTGGCTTCCGTAGTAATGATGTATATCTACATATAAAAGCATTCGTCTAGTCATTTATGAAGACTGTACTAGCTATTTGCTAACAGTTTTTGGCATAACAGTACTGCTTTATGCATATGCTCTGTTATGTACCACAATCAACCCAATGTCCAGTGGCTTGTCATCTGAAAAGCCCACATACCGTTAATTACCTTCAAGGTGGCAACACAGAGCATCGTGTGGTATAAACAACAACTGTTTCATGATGTGGTTTTTTATTTGGACACAGAAAACTGTTGTGGTTTTGCATTACCAAATGAGATCAAAACAGCATTTTCTAGATGACAGCTATCCTTAAAAAACGGACAGGGAATAGGTATTTCTTAACCCAGACACAAATGTTTTGGCTTGTTTTGTTTTTAAATTATGTTACTACCATGAAAACCCAGTCCTTTAGTCTCTAAGACAACCATGGCATGAAAATAGGCCTTATTTTCTAGGCGTGTTGTCTGTTTAATATGTAATGTGATACCTTGTCATGCTGTGACAATGTGACAGATGGCATTTGCACTATAAAACTAAATTATCTTTTGTGCATAGCAGTACCACAGCTAAATACAGTAACTCTGTACAGTATGCTGATTAATGCAGACTGTTGCAGATGTTTTGGAGATACTAGTATGTTTTAACTTGGCGTCAGATGATTAATGGTTTTATTTAACATGCCTACCAAGATTTTGGTAGTGTTTCTGTATGTACTCCGGCAAGTAAGGGTGTTTTTAGTAGAAGATAAATTTAGGGTTACAGACAATGGGATATGAATTTGTATTGTATTGCAGCTGTTTGTCTATTACTTCTGGAAAATTGATGAGGACTATTGATTAATGATACTTTGCAAGTAAACTTGTGTATAAAATTATAGCTTATAATACACTGTTAAGTCCTGTAGTTCTTAGGTTGAAGGAAAATAAGAGGTGTAGGTGAGCCACCAGTTTATTATATGTATATTTTTATACAGAATATCACCTGCTTGAAACTAAGGGCTGGAGTAAATATTTAAAGAGCTGAATGTAGTAACTCTGTATTTTAGGTGTAGAAGTCATGTTGGTGGTCTTCCAAGGTGCAGTTACACTAAAGAGTTTGTCTGGGTTCAGGTGGCTCAGACTTCTCAGGTCATGGTGTGGGATGGTTAACCCCCTTGCTTTCTTACATTGCAACTACATTTGAGGCAGCTTTCCTAAAACGGACAGTGCAAAAAGAAGAAAATAACTGATTTTTTTTTTTTTGAACAAAGCTTTCCTGTACAACTCCCAAGACTGCACAGTTGAAATTTGGATGGGTATGTTACTCCATAAGTGAACAAAACTTCAAGTCCGTGCCTACGTAACTGCAATCCGTGCTATTGCATGCTCTCGTAAATAACATTGTCCCAGTGCAGTGAGAATGCTGCTTCAAGTAAATCCACTTTTTTAACCTCTTGTAACTTGTGTTTGTTTGTTTTGCCAATTGCCCTGGAAACTGGGCCTTTGTACCAGCCCAGAGTGGTTCAGCTTGCAGGGATCAGGGAGGAATGCAAGGAGGAGGGTGCCGGGGGGAAGCAAACCCAGTATCTCTTGGCAGTGGGAAGTGGGTGTCCCTGTGTGGTCAAGAAGCACCCGGGAGCAGAGTTATGCATTTCACATGTAGCTGAGATGTGCAGTATGGCTCCCTGCCCTGAACTGTGCAGACCGGCTGACATTTGGGGTTCATCCCATATAGAAAGCTGTGAATACAGTCACATTGAAATCCCCCTTATTTAGGTCAGTTAATGCTCTTGATATCTTTGGCTTATGTTTGTGTGGTGTGACTGCTGATTTTTCTAATGTGACGACTTTGTGGGTTGCCTCTGACTGTGAGAACTGACTGGAAATACAGTTGAATGTGTTTCTTTTCCTAAGCTGTTTTAGGACCAGGAAGCAACGAACTAAAATAGGTGTTGCTGTCTTGTAAGAACATGGAAATGTTCATGCTCAGATGCCTTGTTGGCATTAGAGTAAGTGATGTAGAAATAGTGTTTTGGAAACATTGTGAAAGTCCCTGCACCCAACCACTGTGTTCAAGTAACCACAGGATACTGAGGTTTTTTCAGATGCTCCCCTTTGGTTTCCTGATTATTCAGTAACTTTAATAATGAAGAACATACCAGTAATTGTAATCTCATCTATTCTTAAAACCAACTAACTAACCCCAGACTCAACCCGTGCATTTTTTCCGTCTTCCCTTATGTTGCTGCTTTCTGCTTCTCTTTTCCTCCTCTGTTTTTATTCTATGTATTTATACTTACATGGTATTTTATTGTATGGTGCATTCCCAGGCACTGTGACTTTGCATCACGTGTTCAGGTGCTCCCAAGACCTGCCCTGGACATGCCTGTGAGCCATCTCTCCAGATGACCAGAGATGGGTTAGATCATGGCTTGAGAATAGAGTTGTAGATTGCTACTAAAAGCGTGTATGTGTATCACCAAGAATGGTAAGGTTAGCAAATCTGTACCAGTATAAATGAAACCTTACTTGGTAAATTATTATGAAAGGCTATCCGCTTGAGTCAGTGCAAGCCCCCTGGAAGTAAGCTCAGTTAAGCACATTTAATTGTTCTTTACACACACTGGTTTTGGTGAAAGGGACATGGCCGTTGCTGGAGAAGGCTCAGCAAGACCTCTGCCCAGTTAACAACTACAGTCAGGAAGCAAAGGGGGTAGTGAGATGCAGTGGGACCAAGAGGGAGCACGCTCTGCAAAAGTTGTAAAGCCATGATATCCAGATTCTGTCTGGATCACCCTGGAGGCTACGGTTCAGCTCATGGCAGAGCCTTTCCTGCATGTAAAAAAACAAACAAACTTGTAGCCACAGACAGGTTTGAAAACATTCAGACCATGGAAGGCAAATAAAAAGGAGGTGATAGAAGTCTCTTTAATAATGACTGGGGTACAGAGGGCAGAAAGGGCTGTTCTGCTTCCCCCAGCTTGTAACAGAGTGGGTGTAATACTCAGATTTGCTGCTTTTTCTCAATGTAGTTAGAGCTGATAAGTGGGGTTTTTTTTCCTTTTTGTCTTTTTAAGCAGCATATAACTAAAACTGCAGTTTTGTATTGCAGCTTATGTGGAAGTTTAAAAAAGAATTCAGCAAAACTGTGAAGTTGATGTTTATGCAGCTAAGATAGAAAGGATGTTAAGATCCCCATGTCTTAGTTTTAAGCTGCCCTTTTCAATTACTAGGAATTAGTAACTGGCCTTTCTCTTAAAGTATCTAGCCTTGATCAGTTAGAGCCAGGACACTGTATTCAAGGGACCATAGATGTCATCTGATATGTGAGTTCCTGTATTTCTGACTTAATTAAATAATTCATTATTAGTGACTTAGTTAAAGCAGTGTTTATTCAGTGACTTTGAGCCGTTCAGTGCTTCAGTTCCTTTTAAACTTTGGCAGCAAATATGCACTGCTTCACACTCTATATAAATTATTATTCACGTAAGTAATTTTAATATGAAATCCTACACTGACTTATAATCCAAGTTGCTGTACTTTCAAATTTAGTTTTAATGAGGTTTAGTTTTTTTTAAAATCTACTTTGACTTCTAAACCAAACACTTCATATTACAGGAATAAAGTCTATTTTTATCAGCCCCGATTTATTCTGCCTAATTATTTGGGCCTTGCGGTCGGTCATGAGCCCAGCTGCCTGGGGAGAAGGCAGTGAGAGCTGGGGCTGAGATGAGCCCAGTGGGCCAGGGGCAGGCAGACGCTGCCAGGTCTCTGACAGATGAGAATGTAACTGGTCACGGGCTTTGCCATGAACCAGGGCTCGCTGGCAGCGTGATTTAGAGGTTGAAGGGCACACCCATGGAAAAGCAGTAGAGGAAGGGCACAGCCATGGAAAAGCAGTAGAGGAACTGTTTGTCCCTTTGATTTCTGTTTGGCTCTTGATGGCTTGCTGGTTCCTTGACTGTTGCTGGGTACTCCAAAGTAGCCAGGATTGAAGAGCAGTTCAGCTCTTCAGACTATGCAAAAGACCATTTTCTTGCTCGGTTGCTTTTCCCTCTTTACACACAGACACAATTGCAGTACTTTGCTTTTAAGAAACATGAATGCTTTGCTGCTTCTTGTAACTTGGTTAACTTTGGAGAGTCAACCCACGTGATGGATGTGCACCAGACTCTGTTCCTGCAGTGCACCAGCAGACCCATACGTCCCATCAGCTGCACTGGTGCCAACTCCATTAATGGTGATGGGGGTGCCCGAGTGTCACCTGGCACAACTGTGGGGTCCCCACCCCATCCTGGGGCCTCCAGACCCTTTATAGCTCCCGATTAATGCACAGCAGAAAAGAGTGTGTTTTATCTCAGTTAGAGATAGCCGGAATGGCATTTGAAGTAAAAGGTATCTGGGGGCTAACTGAATGCATTTGATATAAAAATGATTGAGTGGCAATAAACTTTATAATAGCCTACTTCAGCATGTGCTTTCTCTCCAGTGCTTGGAAGAAGGCGGTGGACTCCGTCTGTCTGTGACTTTCATCACTTCAGAGCAGATTTTGCAATTATGCTGGCCCTGGAAACCTGTAGAACATGACACCCGTTCCCATTATTTATCAGTATCTCTCATTTGTAGTTTTATGACTCCGTTTTAGGACACTTGTTTTAATTGGTTTCAGCTGACAATAGCTAACTTCAGTTATTTGCAATATTGCGTTTTGGGATGGTGCTGGTTATGATGAATAATAGTAGACAAACCTATATATTTCCTTAAGGGACACAAATCATGCTTGTCTTCCAAGTGCACTGATGGTTTGGCAGGGTGAAAGGATGAATAAAAATTGCCTTCCAAGTGCGTGCAAGTTGACAGCCCAAAAGGTGATTTTCTTGACTCATATACTTCAGGTTGCTGGGTTTTACGTCGCAAGTCTCCAGAACAAATATTGCTTTTGGAAAACCTAATCAAATTCTGCCATAAGAGTTCAGTTACTGCGTATCAGGCCTCAAATGATATGCTTGATTTAGACTTCTCTGGAGTTTAAAAATCGTAAATTTTATCAGCAGTGGTTTTCTGGAAAAATGCAAAGCAAAAGTTGAAACTTTTTTAGAACAAACTTGGGCACTAGGGTTTCTAGTGAGGGTGAATTCAGCATAGAAATATAAACCATTTAATGTTTTTTAAAAGGCTCCCTTCATTTCCTCAGGAGCACTTTGAATGCATGCTGTCACCCCACATCGTATCATTGTGTTACCTTACAAACTTTGTTGTAGTATCATGTGCTGATACTGAAATTTGTATTATTTGTTGGGTCACAGTTTTAGATGTCTTTAATGGAAAGGAAGTATCAAAAGGAATTTAACAAAAGGGGAGTGAAAAGGTAATTTGGGTCATTTAACTTCTCTCTGCCAGTCTCAGGCTGGCTAGAAGAGACATTTTAATGTAAAAATTGGTGCTTAGTTTCAACTTTTGCTTTGTGGGCTCCATATTGGGAAGAAAAAAAGTAGAGCTACCAATTCATTGCACCTTCCCCACAAAAAAAAATCCAGGCTTCTATTTTGTAGGTAGTATTTTGAACACAGGGTACAAAAACTGCAGCATGTGGCTACCATGTAGCCACTTCTGACTCCAAGTCAAGAGAAATTTGGTGTAGTTCAGAATGAGTAGGAGCAAACTTTGATTGGAAAAAGAAGAGAGCGATACGATGTAGTGATCTGATGCAGACTACGGATTAGGCTGTTTAAAACCGGGCAATCAAAGCGATTAGATTGGAATGGTAAGCGCTGAAGGGTTCGAGAGCCCACTAGCAGATGTTGTATCGCACTCGGTCATAGCGCCCAAGCGAGCAGTGAATAAATGGCCCTTGGGGAGGGAGCGTTCGGCCGCGGCTGTGGCCAAGCAGCCAGTTCTTTGAGCAGACAGCTTGCCGGAGGAGGTGCCTTCCCCTTGCTCTGGTTATGGTTTGGTGTCTCGTTGAAACTGAGCTTGGTTGAATGCTCGGTTACGCGATGAGTAAGTACATTGATGGCACTAAATGGTGATTTTTCCTGAAAACAGAGGTCTGAAACGGTGTAACACTCATGTAGCCCTGGTGAAAAGTTTTGAGCTGCTGTTACTAGTAAGCGGTTTTGGTTTACTACTCTTAAGCCTTGCTGCCTGGCTTATCTTGAAAGGGGTCGGCCCCCTCTCTGTTTTCTTTTTAAGGTGCAACTATAGAAAGGAGGACTGAAATGACCAAGGGAGGGGAGTCCTACCAGTGTTTCTCTGAGGAAATAAAGCTGTGAAACAAAGCTTTGTTATGCCATTTGCAAAAGTAGTTTGGCAGAGAGATGGGAAAGCATTCTCCTGGATATAATTGCAGCTCCTCTGGTAATAAGCTCTTAAAACACCAAGTAAATACTGAGCTGATAAAATTCGTAGTAATTTTCCTCCCTCTCATCCCAAAGCTTACTGAAGAACGTGTTGCTATTTTAATTCTTCCTTAAGTCTGAGTGGCTTCATTGGCTGTCTGTTGTTGTTTTACTGTAAGGGGCAAATTATATTACTCATTTGAGTAGAACATGCAAAATCTGTTAAACATTATGTTTGTATGAGGCCCAATGCTTTCTTCCATCTATGTGACTCTGCTTGCTGTAGTATTCCTCCAGGAGAGAAAAGGCACAAAAGGGAAGGCAGCTGTGGCAGACATTTCCACTGCCTTGTGTACCTTTGCCGGCAGTCTGGAGTTTCTGTAGTTAAGTGACATTTGGCTAGAAGAATCAGACGTTTGATGTTCACCCCTTTGGGATTGAGGATTTTTTTTAAAAAGGATCATAAATTGCAGTAGTTGGAAGCAGCAGAATGAAGAGCAAGACAATGACAAATTGACCAAATGGCAGCTTAATTTTATATTGATCTACAGAGAAATACAAAAGACTCTCATCTATGCCAGTCAACAGGAGTTCTGTAAAACAGGGATGAGTTAATGACTCTAAGCTGTGTCCCTTTTTGAGTACGGGATGTGACAAGATTACAAATATGATTGCAAACACCTGTAGTGTAGTTATTTGGGATTGGGGGCTTATAGTTAACTAAATTGGAAACACACAATCAGGCAGGTTCTTACTGGATACCTCGGTTTAAAATCAATGTTATCAGCATATCTCTTTGCAAGATAGTTGCTTTGGGCATCAACTCTCCACTGCTAGTGTTATGCATGAATTTTTGTAAAATCCATTTGGCGCTGGTAATGCAGGTTTTGAATATTGTGTACAACTTTGTCATGTTTGCAGGACTTCTCACTAATGGCCAATCTAAAGGATTAGGACCAGGATCAGAACAGCTGGAGAATGAGAAGGACGATGCATCGCAAGTGTCCTCAACGAGCAATGATGTTAGTTCTTCAGATTTTGAAGAAGGGCCCTCGAGGAAAAGGTCAGTACTGCATTATGATTAAAGTATAGCCTTTCTGTTTTATCCCTTTTGTGCTATAAGGTTGTGATTATGTTGTCAGTAGGGTATGGTTGTACATACTGCCCTACCATAAACAGACTTTCCAGTGTGGAGTCCTTCTAGTAACAGTGAGGATATAGTAAATTTTGTTTCATCCATCGATATAGATGGTTCTTGTTGTTTTGGAAAGGATGGAAAAGTAGTTGTTGTTTTGCAGTAGGTGATTGCTAAATTAAATGCCTTAAGACTCTGTCCTCCTGTCCTCCCTCCTCCTCCCCTCTCTTTGGCCTCTCAGGGACATGTCAATATGTATGTGTGTGTAATCTCAAGGAAAGCATCGCTAATGTACTTAGTGTTACTGTTGTTAGTTTTAATTTTCTGTGAATGAAACCACGTGAAATTAAAAAAAAAACAAACCAAAACCACCAGATGCTTCTGAGAAGAGAAACTGTATAGTGAGGCAGTGTGGTGGGCATTGGTTGCAAAGGACTACTTTGAGATACTGCTGTAGCAAGCTGCCTCCTCTTTCCTAGAAGCCAGTTACGAGGACTCAAGCCAATCTATTATAGAAAATATGCTGAGAATGCAGGAGGCTTGGAGATGTCCTCTGTATGAAGTAAGAACCAAAACAAGCTGTCTGAAAAATGCCATTTAAAAGAGAGAAACGGAAGATGCTTTCTCAACCTTTTTCCTCTACACTCCTTGCATCCTAGTCCCAAGCTAAAATGAATAGTAAAATAAAGTTATCTTTCAAACAAAAGAAATATTCCTATTTTCTGTGTGATCTTACAGTTCCCCTGAGAAGCCTAATGGGGTAAGGAGAATGGTGCTTTCCTGGGCGACCCCCGTGTGTCTGTTCCTGTTTCCCCCACCCTTGGTCCCCAAACCTTTTTTACCTCCTGAGCAACGAACTCAAAGTCTAGTTAATCAGCCCACTTAGCTCCTCCGGTGTGTCAGAATAAAATTTGTGTTGTCTTCTATACTGGTAAATATTTTGTAAGGCTTATTGCATCCCAGTGCTCGTCAGGGAAAAATATTTGTGTGTTTATTTTTGGCTTTATGAGATATAATGGAGTCTGGAAAATGATTTCTGCTGAGAAATTTAAGTGACATCCACTGTAGGCGTGATATTGGGAGACAGTGGTCGTCATTTCAAGGCATTGCCACTGATGCTTGCATGTTATCTTAAGGAATTTTTGCTGCCCTCTGCACTTGCCTTGTCTCCTTGTTCCTCAGCTGCACTGACACAACCGCTTGCAGGGTCGTGCCATGAGTAAGTTCAAGGAGCTGGTTAGGATTAAAAATAGTAGCCAGAGGAAGACTGATTGAGAATTTTGCCAGAGTTCTTTATTTTTAACCTGTGTGAGTTTTCATACCTGGTTCACAGCATGGCTGCAGGAGCAGCCACTAGTGCAACCGAGGGGGCATCCTCTTCCTCTCTTGGGGCTGGCAAGGGGCAGGAGGGCTTGTCCTTTACACTGTTCCTGCTTTTGGTGCCCTGCACAGTCCAGCTTCAGAAGCGAGTTGGATTGCTACATCACCATCCCAAGAAACTGTGTTTAGAGTATTGCAAGCAAAATTTTTTTGGAGGAAAATTTGCTAGTTTCTGGCTGTGGGAATTGAGAAGTAGCTGGGTGGTTCAGGCCTAATAATAGGGAACTTCGTGCCTTTGGTACTTTTTGGGTTAAAAACAAACCACCACCACCACCCAAACAGAAGCTAAGGTGAAAAATATCTTTCTGGCTTTTGTGGAAGACAAGGCATCATTTCAGTTCTTCTTCATGCATCATGAACTGTTGACACAGTATTATGTTTGTTGCTGCAGTTGCTGTGTAGGAGAACATTCCGGTTCTGTTTCCATTTACACCCAACACAGACTTTTATCTACTTTTTTCCTCCCCCAGCTTCCTCTGTGCAGACAGACCTCCTCTGGGCTCCTTCTCTTAAGCTGTACTGCAGCATGTTGAGTGTTGTGATGTCTTCCTGTTGTTCCCTTTGACATTTTTTGTTTTGTTTAGCTGAATATGTAATGATTCCTCGATCGTGGCCATCTTGGGATCCCACAAAGAGTTGTGCCAGAAATACTGGGTGGACAAAGGATATGCAGGAGGATGAGGAGGGGGGATGGGACTGAAATGGGATCTATGGGTTCACTACCTCAGCTCAGCAAGTTTTGAGAAATTGTCCCCTCCTTGTCTTCCCCGGGCTTCCTCAAAATCAAACTTTTCAGTTGTCTGTTCAGCTCTGTATAGAACTAATGGCACTCTTGTGCTAAAATACACATTTAAACACTGTAGCTTTAGCATGTACTTCATGCAGTTTTTTCCCCTCCCCCAAACGAGTATTTGTCTTCTCAAAATAACTGCTGTATAGCTGGTGGTATATGCAGTGAAATGATTTTAGGGCTTGGTGCACTTAGTGAAGCGTATGTGTTTGGAACTTGCTCTATACAATACAGTGAGTTTTGAGTACCAGGTTTCCTGTTGTGTTTGAACCATGCATATATGTAAGCTACTATTTATTTTTTTAATGGGTTGTGAGGTTTTGGTGGGGTTTTTTCTGGTGTATGGCAGGAATGTTTCTTTTGGAAACTTGAAACTGTCATCTTCTCAAGGAATAGGCCACCTGTATTTCACACCAGTGACAGCAACAAAGGGTGCTAAGCAAGTAAGCATAGTCAATAAGGGAGGCTGTTGTAAGGAGCTCCAGTTTGTTGAGTAGTTTAAGGCTCTGGTTTGACCTTGCAGTTCTTCAGTGCAGTGGCAGGCTGGTACTATGGAGGCAAACAGTCTCTTCCCAGTTTTTTATTCCCTCCCCTTCCCAGCTGTCATGTCTGGCAATCTTCTGGCCCCCAGGTCAGTCAGTTTAGTGGATTTTCCCCCCTGCTAGAGCATGTCACGTTATATAAATAGAACAGGGAGATAGATCCACATGTGTGTACAGCATGTGTGTGTTTAATTTGCATTTATAGTTGATCCAAACTCTTCCAGTTTCAGAGATGATTTGCACGAGAGCCTGGATGAATAGCAAGTGCCAATTCTCACAGCAAGCTGAGTGGAGGGTGAGTTTGCTAGCAGTTAGCATTGCCACGTGGTCTTACTATGCCAGTCATCTCTGGTGTAGATTTTCCTCAGGTCAGAACTAGGCAGTGGATGTTCCCAGCAAGTTACTGGTCAGAGGACTTAGTTGTAGATAGGTAGGTGCTGACAAGCGTTTGTGGGGGAGGCAAACCCCTACCACCCTGCCTGTTGATCAGTGAAGGGATTACTGCCTAGCATTCCTTATCTCGCACATACATGCGGAGCTGTGTAACATAACAGTAGAACCCCCAACCAAGCACTGCTTCACATTTATCACATCTATTTTTTTTTTTCAGTTTCAACACATTTCCTAGTAACATAACTTGATTGAAGAGCCATGCATGCCATGAAGAGAGCATTTTGATGGCAGGAAAGAGATTGCAGTTCTGGTGAAAGTAGGCTGATTTAATATAATGCTGCAGATTTTGTTCAGAAACTCACTTAGATACTTTGTGTTTGATGGGCCAGGCTTTTCAATGCTGTGGCCCACTGCTGTTAGGCTTCGAAGGGCTCCAACTAGTCTTTGTAGGTATTTTGTCAGTAATTAACACCTTTGCTCCCTGGGGACTAGAGGAAGCTTCCTACACAGCCAGATTTGCAGCCAATGGGAAAAGTCCCATCTCCGTTTCTTTTTAAATGTAGAGGTTTAGATTGCAGCAGAAACCATGGAACAGTACTAAAAGTGTGCAGCCTGCCATTGTGTTACACTGCAGGTTTCAGCTGCGATAGCTTGGTGGTGGTAAGGAGGAAAAGAAGGACATGTACAGCTTTGACTGTGCAAAGTCTTCAGATCAGTCCAAAAATTGTAAGACCTACTTACAGAATAAATGACATTTAAGGAGGATTGGCAATGGCAATAGTGGCAAGCTCAGGACTTGAAAGTACTTAAATTTGTTTGAGCTTCCACTCAAAGAATAGACAATACTTGCTTTGGTCTGAGCTGTGTCTATTACAAGTGACCAGGTCTGAGTGGGAAGCAGAGGGTTAATCCTGAGTAGTAAATACTACTTTCAGCCAGTAAAGAGGTGTCAGTGTTATTCTAGCATTTGGCAAAAGCTAAGCATTCAAATATTACACTGAAGCTGTTGTGTAATGGGTTGCTGTCTTGACTGCCGCATAAGTGAGAGCAGTTTCCAGTTTGTTGAATGGTTCTGGGAGAGATGAACAAAAGCATTGGCATACAGGCTTGATAAACTATCCGGTTGGATGGCCTTCACTGAGCAGAGAGCATGCATTTTAAAAACCCATAAAAAAGGTAATTGCTGAAGGAGAAGTGGTGTAACTTCCATGTAGCTGCAAGTTCTTGGTATGAATCTCCAATTTCTGGCTATGATTCTCAGTTGAGAAGGTCAATAGGTAACAGGCCAAAGGTGTTTGAGTCTCTGTGCTGGATGCTTGTACATTTTTATGGGCAACTCTTAAGACTACAACGACTGGCAATTAATAACAGTGTGCGGAGACAACTATATGTTTTCTAGCAACAGTTGCTCACCTTACCCAAGAAGAGACATATGCAGAGCAGACTTTATGTGACAATATGTTAATCTTTGGTTCCTGCTACTGATCAGGTGGCTACTCATTTACATGGCCCCCTTCCCAGAAATGCACACGAGGAATTGCCAAATGCACAAATGCATTTATCTTCTATTGTAAAGTTCTGTTAATAGAAGGCTGTGATAAATGGGACGAGGTTGACTGACTTTAATAGTAGCTAAGCTTTAAATTTGGATTTTTTTTACTTAATGTTAGAATATTTTCTCCATTAAGGGGGACAAAGAAGTTTGTTTAGTTCAGAAGAAAAATAGGGTGAAGAAATTTCCCCCTGTCGCAGGAGCAGCAGAGCGGATGCATGTTCCCCCCTGGATCGAGGGTGTGCACAGCTCCCAGGAGAAGACACTTTGTCCAGTTCTGCTACAGGGAAGGTTGCTGGCAGCAGGAGGAAGGGACAACCCACTGGGGAGCAGTAGTGTTTTAAGCTGCCACAGCTAGATTGGCCAGAAATTGCTTATTAGGAATCTTCCAAGGCCTTTAATTAATACAGCAGCTTTCTGCTAACGGTCTTAAGCATGTGACAGAATTGTGGTTGTGTGCTACAGCAAGGCCAATCTGTGGGATGTGCTCCTGCACCTTGCCTCATGCTGGCTCCCTGCTGCCTGCTCCGTTTTCCTGTTTGCCTTTTTTAAAAATACTTATTTTTAGATGCCTATTTAAGTCGCCGAACTGGCTCACTGTGGGGCAAGATGAGTGTCAAGGTTTGTCAAATGAAAAGGTGGCAGTATGTGGCCAAGGAGGAGTGGGAAGTATGCTGGTCTCCTTTGGCTGGTGGCCGCACAGCTGGTAGGCTGGCAGAGTTGTGTTGCACCCTCAGCACAAAAAAGCCAGTCAAGGGTAGGCAAGCTTCTGTGTATTAGGCAAGCTGCTAATTTAATTAGTTTCTTTTAGTGATATACTCTTTTCAACTTGGGCTGCAAAAGACTGTCCTGCAGCAGAGCTGTCAAAAGATTGAGGGGACTGGGGGTTGGTGTTTTGGTTTTGTTTTTTTTTTTTTTGTCAAATTGTTTTTAGAGTTAATAATGAACGGTCTCTTTAGCACTAGAATTAGTACCTTCCATGCAAGATGAAAACAAAGGTCAATCCCGTTCCTACATATGTAAGTTTGTGAGGGATTTCTACTCAGTATTGTAGGTGATGGAGAGAGCAGTGTATCGTGACTCAGGTGTGGAAGCAGGAGATTGCTCATACTATCAAAGTATTTTTCCAGGACCTTTTTAGTGAATAGTCTTTTCACTAATTGAAACACTATATAGTGTATTTGTGTTCAGCTGTTGCCTGCTACCACATAATGTAATCCCACTTATCAACCAGGTGCTTGTATTATTTTTTCCAAATCTAGTAGGCTATGCAAATCTGCACTAGTTATTTGCTTATGAAGAACTACATTGATCCACAATAAAACCAAAATGGCAATAAGCTTTATGTATAATTTTGATTTTTTTTTTTACCCCCACTCTGAAATTCTGATATGAGTGGAATACATTTTTAGTCCAACACATTTATATTTAAATAACAAGCCTTATAAACAATAGTCCATTGAAGTGGATTTGCACAGGAATAGTAAAAAGACAGATTACCTGCTTTATAATGCAAGTCAAGGAGATCATTCTATGTAGTTTGAGAAGTAAAAAAACCCAAGTGATTAATGTTCTTTCAGTATTTTCATAAGGAACAAACAGGAGTTGTTGACATGGATTCTTCTCTGCTACAGGCAAAGATATAGCAAGGTACAAGAATCTGGGAATGCTTTAACTTAGTGGGTAGGCAGCTACATAAACAACTTGTTGGAGTAGTGATTCAATAATTACGAAGGTACAATTTATAGCAGCTGAGAAGTGTTAAGCAATGTCTGATTCAAACTTGCTTGCCCTCACCTGCCACCTTCTCTTCAGAAGTCAGAGTTGGAGGAGGTTTTCATGACCTTGACCTTGGGCTTGTCCCTTGAGGGACTAGGGAAGTTTCCAAAGCCAGACCAGACGGGTGCAGTTCTTTCTGTGGTTCTGTGCTGGGCAAACGTTCTTTCAGCTGCTTGATAACCCATCCCTACTGTCATTTACTTTATTCATGTGGCTCACCCGTGTATGACAGGCCAGATGATGACTGCTTAAATACCAGGGAGAAGTTGGTCTGAACTGATGTAGGAAATTATTGATTCTGTACCGAAAGACACTTTTTCCAAGCAAATTTGTGTGTCAATGTGAAAGAGGTTTTTTGAGGCACACAAGACACTGGCTATATAAGACTTTAGCCTGATGTTTGGGTTAACATAACTCATTGCTGAATCTGATTTCTCTGTCATTTTCCACATGCACCTGTGCTGTTGCTTGGCCTTCTCTTACCTTGATATTACAGTTCAGCTACTGACTGATGTCTTAGCCCAGTGCCCAGTCTGCTGCTGCTGAGATTTGGGGGAGAGGAGCCACCTGTCCAACTTGGTCCTTTTTAGAACCTTATTGACTTTGTTCCTCTCTGAAAATGATCTTTCTATTACTGTCCTGTCCAGAGAGCAAGGCATTTACGGACAATCCACTTAGCTGGCATTTCAAAAAGACATGTTGGTATTAGAACTATTTTCCATTGAGGACTGTCTGTATCTGGACAGCCAGTGGGTGTTTTTTCTTCCCAAAGCCCCATGCTACTTCAGAAGAGATGTTACATGTGGTAGATATTCCCAGGGATTTTGTCATATTAGCAGAGATAGACTCATTGCTTTGCCCTTAGCTGTTTCTGGCTGTTGCTGTTTTTCCAAAGCCAATCCACCACATCCTAAATAGTGGAAACATGGGTAACTTGAAATATGTATGGTTTTTGCTTTGAGTCATGTTACCCTTGTAGGTAAAATGTTGCATCCTCGCCAAACATTGAGACCCATGATATCTCCCTACAGCTTTGTCTGCTCACTCCATGAATCAATTTCCATGATCCTGCAGCATGAATGGGAGGGGAAACAACCCAAACATTCACATGTATTACAAATGAGTGTCTTTCCACTTATTCCTCCATTTTTAATTCCCCCCAAATGAATTTAAAATCAAAGACAGGAAGGAAAAAAAGGCATATAACTGCATTTTGAAGATCACGGCATTGCCATGATTTTTTTCTGTTAGGTTATTTTAAAGAATGGGATTCTACTTTAAAATTTTGATTCCTAGAAATTAGCCACCCTAGCATTTGCAGTGGTCTTATTCTTTTGGAAAAGAAGAGATTACTTAATGAGAACACATTCAGCACCATCAAGTGTGGGTAAGATTTCAGAATTAAATGAAACAGATTCAGTTTCTTGCATAAAATCAAAATTTTAGCTTAAAAAGATGTCGACAGATAAAAATAATTCTAGCAAGAATAAAAGGCCAAGAATGGAAAAGCAGAAACCTGTTCCTGGAATAAAGATGTAAAATGCTGTAATATTTGGCAGTGAGCAGTTTGCTGAGATTAAATTTAGTAACAGTTTTATAAAGTAAGGCCACTTTTTAGTGGTCTTTTGAAGGACTGGGAAACAAAGGATATGGGAAGAGAAGTACAGTCTGAAGATTCTTGATATTTTCTACTTTGTAGTAATAGTGGGCTCCTGTCTTTTAATTCAGACTAACGTTTGGAATGTAAGGCTGATTTGCCAGAAGAAATTTTTCATTTTGTTGTGGCAGGCTGGAGATGATTTAGTAGGCTGCTTTACTATAGCTTCTCCAGTCTCCAGACAAGATCTCTGAAGATCTTGCTGCTAAGTACTGTAAGACCTGGTTTGTGTTTTAACTAATATTTAAGCCAACTGGTGATGGAAGCATCTAGTTTCTTTTATATGGGCGTTTAGAGGAGATTTACCATGGGCTGTCTGCATACATAATATCTGCTTATAATTCTGACCCGAGTGTTTTGTATGTGTGCAAGTTAAAAGCCATCTTGGGTTGAAATAATGTTGTCCTGTATGCTCTGCAAAGATAATGATATCAGAAGAACAATCAGAGCACCATTCCAATATTTTAAAGTGGAACTGTATCCTAACATTGAGTTTTAAGTACATTTGGGTTTGGTTTCTTTAAAATTTTTTTGTAAGTGTTTGAAGATTGTGTTTATACTGTATGCTGGTTTGGCATACACTAAACTATAGGAAATCTTATTCTGTATTTATTCCTGTGGCTGATCTGGACAATGTGTGAGTGGTAGGAATATATTTTTGCCGTGTTCCTTGCAAATGGCCATGTGAGCATGGGCTACTGCTGATTCACCAAAACTGACCACAGTGTGGGTGTTAATGTTGTTACGGGTCAGATCAAAGCAGATGTTATCCCAAGTAGGGAGCTGGTTTCAAGACTCCCAGATGGATGATAGGGGTGTGGGGTGGTGTGAGTACTGGTCAGAAATAGGGCAGTCCTCATCACCAGCACTGAAGCTGGGGAGTGCAAGAGCTCTGAATTGAATTTGAAAAGCTCTGAACTGAATTTGAAAAGCACAGATCTTTTTTACTGTACATATCTTCTCTGGCACCTTCTCAGGTCTCTTGTGTTAATAGAAAAATCACAGGCATTTTACATATATGGTCTAGCCTATGCTGGTATAGTGCTTTTCCTTTATTTTCTTCCATTGCTGCATCCAGTAGCACAGAATTTCCCAAGGGAAGCTATTTTTTTTTTTCCTTCTTAACCTGAACATTTGTGTTTTTACTATTTTAATGGTATGTTTATTGTTAAATAATTTGTACAGTAATGTCATCATGTCATCATTATGTTTTGATTTTATGCTTTCCTTCTTTGCTTTTGTCTCTTGGTATTTGTTCTTGGCTCTGATTAAATAAACTAAAGCTTAAGGGATCATTGGCCATGTGGCAAATTATTTGCAAGTTCGGGTTTTTTTTTTTTTTTTCCCAGTTGTATTACAGTCTATTTCCACTGGTAGCATCCTTCTTTCAGCTTTCAGACAAGTTCTCCCCTGAGTTTCATAGTGGTAGTTACTATGGAGATGACTGTCCACTCTTCCTCTTCTCCTCCCTTGCCCTCCTCCTTCCTGGAGCTCATGCAGCTGTTATTTATCTTTTCAATAAAGTAAGTAGATTTTCCACAGACCTTGTTTCTAAAATCTCTTCTATTGTAACATGTCATTTGCCTGTAACTCTTTCACGAAATCCTGTAGAAGTTTGTTTATATGAATGAAAAATTTGGGGTATGAGTGAGGAGATCCCTAGTTAACAAGGTCACTCCTGAAGCTATTATCCCATTTGGTCTTTCTGTTCATCGGAGTCATAATTCTGCAAAATGAATTAACTGGTAATGTGTATGTGTGTATGTATGCTGAGTGTCTAGGATAGCTTTCGAATTTATTTATTTTAAATGGCAGCTTTTGGAATTCAATATAAACATATTCTGGTGCAAGTTAAAATTTCTCTGAAGAAATGAAAACTTGAGACAACACATCATTAGCCTTTTAAGTCTGAGAGACTTTTTTTTGCACCTCATCCTAATTTTGATAGCTCTTTATACAGCTTTGTATATTCTAGCTTTAACAGAAATACGGATGTTTGGGTAGCTGGCTATTCTGCAACAGGATATTTTCCTTTGCCCATATGCTGTTGTATTTCTGAACCCCTTGTCTTGAGGAAGCATTGTTTCACTTGGTGTCAGTGGTTTGGTGCCAGTGGTTTGTTGAATGACTTTGAGGTTTGAAATGTGCTCTCCAGCCCAGAAGTTCTACCATAACTACCTGGCCGAGGGGATGTCCACCTAGAAAGCCAGTGTAGCGGCACTGCTGGTTTGATGAAGGCTTGTTTCTTACGGTAGTTGCATCTTCAGAGGTTTTCCCTCTTTAGCGAGATCTTGCCCTAGGTGATTGAGCTGCGATGTTGCACTGTTTTACTTTGGCCTGTTGAGCACTCTCATCTGTGGCTTTCCACAGTCAGGAGCCTACTGAGAAGTCCCTCTGTTTTACAACTGCATAAAAAAACTACCTTGGGCTGTTGGTCAGATCATGCAAATCGCTTTGCCTCTTGTTGAGAGCCTTGGGTTGAAATTACAGCCTAATAGCCCACTATGCAGCCAGGGGCTACATGGTAAGGAGGAACGTGCTTCCCCTGACCCCATTTGTGCTGTCTCTGGCATGCTTTGCCACCTAGCAAAAGCGAAGGCAGGTGGTTTTCTACTAGGTTAGTGGGACTGGTCTCGGGGACAGATCCCCTGGGCACCTCAGTGAGTGCAGCAGAGATGGCCATGGGGAGAAAGAAAAAAAAGAGGATCATCAACCCCTCTGGGTGGTAGCAGGCTGCCCCGATCAGCTCAGCCCTCTGGGGTAACGTTGCTCTTGGATTTATTTTAAGCAAGCAGACACCTCGTCTCTTTTGGTCGTTCCTCTTCCCTGGTGAGGTGAGGGAGAGACTTTGAAACCCTGTGCTTTTTGTCTTCTGTGCTCTTTTATTATTGCTTAGATTATTCCTGGCCCTGTGACAATTTGTTCTGCAAGTTGTCAAGCAAAATGTGTATTTAAAAATAAATTACTCTAAAATTTTAATCAACTCTTTTTTTAGAAGGGAGTCTCATGTTTTTCTTTTGCATACGTCTAGTTTGCTGTGAAAGTGAGCAGCTGGGACTTTCTTGATTACTTCTATTTTTAGTGTCATCTTCTTTACACCTGCACACTGAAAATCATGGAGTTTTCTTAGCAGAGATTGAGAAATCTTTCAAACCCCCTGACTCTTAGGTCAGAAGCCTGAAACTGGGTTGGCCTGCTAATTGCAGTATCTCAGTGTGCTTGGACTTTTTATGTTTGTCTTACGCTTGAAAAATTGACCGCTATTGATTTTTCTTGAAATCTAGTTCATCCCACCCAGCTGATTCGTAAGAGAACAAGACGACAGAACAGGCGTGGCACAATTTCCAAGAACCTTGCTTTTATGTCTCTAGGCCTATGAAATCTTCTCATTACCTGAAAATTAGATTGCAAGTATTGAGTCATACCTAGGCAAACGTTACCATGCAATCAAGGTTTGGATTTTATCAGTTGTATTTCATTTCTGTTATGTAGAAATCACGTTGTCAAATTTACTCTTGATATGTGTGCTACAAGCCGTACCAGTTTAAAAGTATTTAATTGCTTCCAGTTTCCAGATGGACTGCAAAATAAACTTTAAAGGTGAATCAGATGAGAAATGGAAAAACAGGGGAGATAGCATTTGAGTAAAGGCCATGCTATTCTTATCAGGAGAATTAACTGGAGTAATTCAGAAAAAGAACATATGGAAAAAAAAGGTTTTTTCTTCCTCGAAGCTTACAGTTGCAGGATCCTGCTAGAACATGAATTCAAACTTTTGTTCCCCTTCATGCAATAAAACCACAGTATCTCCTGGTAGTGTGGACTGTGCATGTTCAAATTCTTGCCATACTGTGTGGCCTCGCACATCACTTAATCACGGTCTCTCTCTTACATTTTCAAAATTAATTGGCAGAGTTTTGAGGGATTTAAGATCAGAATAATATTTGTTTATTGGTTTGAAAAGTAAAGTAAAAATACATTATATTATTTATTTATGTTTTATTTATATCTATGTGTCTATTTTTGGATTTATGTATTTATGTCTCCACTTCCTTGTGCTGATATTAAATTAACATAGATATTCATAAATAAACAAAAAAGAAATTATCTCCCTGAAGGAGGATTTTGAGAGTGCTTTATCAGCACAACTGCATTCAAATCCATTTTTAAATAACAAGAGTTAACTCTTGGATCCACTAAAAGTGCTTATTCGTCATTGATTTCAGTGGGTCAGGCATTTTCCCAAGATGTCTACAGGCTGACGAATGCTGTAAATTAAGTGCCCCTGGTTTTGACTGCACTTGGAGTAGCCCTGCTTAATATCATTCTGGTTTTCCAGATTCTTCAGCAGAGAGTCTTGTTTATTTTCCTTTTCAATTATGTTATTCTATGTATGCTGGAACCACAGAATGAGCCATCAGAAAGTGATGCCACGCACTCTCTGCCAGGTATTTTCCCAGGCTCTTACCTATCTCATGTCAGCTTACTGCCTCTGTTCAAGTTGGTCAGTGTGAACGCCAAAATCAAGTGTTTATTGAATGGATGGCTGCCAATCTGAGTCTCATACTTGTTGGGTACTTGATTATTTTAGTGGCAGAGAAAGACGTCCTCTTCACCCACAGGATTGTTCGTTCAAAGCCTTTGGCGCTGAGTATGTGTTGGTGTTGAAGGTCCTATGTTGCATCGTTTCCTCTGAAGCTAGAGCTTATTTGCAGGGTTACTAATTCAGTGGAAGTACAAAGAGTATGTGCATTCCTAGTAAAAAATTATATCTCCTTTACATTTTAATTCGGTGTTACATTACTTCAATGAAAGTAGCTCAGATAACAAAAGTACCCCATGTTTTGAAAACCACCCTGTGTTCCTCTTATATCAGTCATAGAAACTTCCCAGTATGGAACTTTACTCCACATTATGGTCATTATTTTCAGCTTCTTAGTTTCATGTCCTTGAGCACTGGTTCCCCACCCCCTACTCCGTCCAGTTTCATGAAATGTAACTGCTTTAGCTGTTGGGGGTGTGTGTGTACCTCATTCTTTGGTGTTAGATGCTGTCTTCAGTTCAAGGCTTCAGATTGATTTGCTTCTCTATCGGGTTTTTACGTGCTGTTCAAAGCCCTCTGCCAGCCTGGGGATGCAGCTGTATGCTAATTTCCCAGTTTCTGCAAAACACTGACAGGTCACTGCCAAAATACTTGGTCCGCTTGCCACGGAGGAAGGAAGTTTCTGGGCTGTGATGGGTGAGAAAGGCAGGGTCTGGGCCTGCTGCTGTTTCTTGTTTCTTCTCAGCTCTGGGAGAGGAAGATCCTTTTCCTGAGATGGAGCTCTGATGTTGTTAGAAATGCAGCCCTGTCACATCATTATTTCTAATTTTTAACATGAAAAAGGCTAGTTAAAAGGGAATTTGTTAGAAGTTCTTGTTACTCTGTCTTCTAAAAGGAAGCGTGAATTTAATCTTCATATACCATGTCTTCATATAACAATTTTTAAAGGCTCTTTGGGCTGAAGTAGGGTTTGACATGAGGACAGACAACAATATTTCAGTATCTGGGCAGATTTCCAGACCCTGATACTATCCGCTTGTTCTCATTTCTCCTGTCCTCTGGGTGTGCTTTTCTTCCAAGACTCTTCTAACAGCTCAGGGACATGTCTTTTAGAACTTGACGTTCCCAACTTAAAAAGCAAACTGAAAAAAACTTCTTGAAGTGGAGGTCATGCACACTTTCAGGAATCCTTTTTTCTATTACAAAATAGAATACCCTGTTGAGTCAAGCACCTTTTTGGGGGTCAGAAATTATGGGAAGCTTTCTAGCAATGTGCTTCCAGAAGAAAAAATATTTTTTCTATCAGTAAGTAGTAGTGTAAGGGTAGTATCTATGCAGAGATCTGCTTCCCCACCTGCCCCTTCAATATTACAGTGTTTACTTTAGGTATCAAGGAGGCAGGACTTCAAGGACATTTGTGAAGATGTAGGGCAGCGTTATTCATGGTCTCAAAGTGTAGGAAGAAGAAAGTCTTCTCTTGCCTTCCTGGATCATCTCCCCCTCCCCCCAATCATTAATAAGGGTAGCAGTGTCTCTCGCTTTTTCCACTCATGTTTTTAACGTAGTATGAAGGATATTTTGCTCTTCTGAGGGTTTGCTGTAATTTTATATGGAAAACACAAAACTCTTCAGTCCTTAAAACAGAAATCCATTTTCTGTTTTTGTTAGTCTCTGTACTTCTTTAGTGATCATTAGACAGTCCAGGATGCAGGCACTAGTTGTTGACTTTTCTGCTTTGTTTTCTCCTCGTTTGTTCCTTACTCTGCTGTTTCTTTGGACGATCCCAACCTTTTCTACTGAAGTGTTTTTCTGCTAGGTTTTATTCAACAGAATCTGCGTGGTTTCCCAATATGAGCCTTAATGAAAACAAATGTTTACGGCGTTGCCTGAACATTAGGTGAGCTGCTATCTTTAATTACGAAGGGCTTGGGGTTGGAGGAGGAAACCCACTGATTTCATTTGCCTTGTTGGCAACAAAGGGTCCTAAGACTGTTTGTGCTTAGCTCATTCAGTGCTCTCTGCCTCACAGACAAGTGAGACTTTCTGAGCACTTGAATACAGTTTATTCTATCAATTAAAAAAGAACAAAACAAAACCTGTCTCTTGCATTGCTTAAATACCTATTAAGCCCATGAATGGAATACTAATTTAGGTGGTTCTGTATAATGAGCTCTAAATTTCTGAGTCATATCGGCCATGGAACCTTTTAACAAGGACGTGGAAAACCCCACAAAAAAACTAATGTCAGTCTCGGTTCCTTAATTATTTTAATGAGTGTGGAAACTAAAAGCTCCATAGTGTTGTGTCGCAGTGGTTATTTTCCAGATTGAATATCAGAGGGGAGGATTTATGAAGATTTTCAGCTACGTTGCTGGGGTGGATGAAACACGGAGCGAGGAGGTCTGAGCACTGGCAATACTCAATGCCAGCAGCACACTTCATCAGCTGACAAGCCTTTGGGAGTTCTTCAATGGGATGAGATGGCTTTTTATGCTTCTCCCCTGCCCCCCCCCCCCTTTTTCCCCCCTCCTCTCCCCTCCCTCTATATGTATACCAACACACATAAATCAGTGGTGTTTAGCTGGTGCAGAAAGGGGGTGTTGCAGTTCAGAGCTGCACTCTACCAGCTTGATAGGCAGGCAAAGGTAATAGCTGAGGTGCCTATGTGAGAGTCGTTTATCCTTGGATAGGTGTCGCTTTGAGTTCATGTGGATTTTAATTAGGTGATGCAGTGATGCTAGGCACTACTTGCATTTCAGAACATGGATGTTGCTTGAATGTCATTTATTCTTCCTTTAATACAACCATGAGTTACTTGATTGTGGTACACGGCCCCTGTAGAAGATGCTGCTGAGTGCACAGTTACAGCTTGTACGCTCTCCGTGCATCGCAGAACGCGCTCTGCTCATTCCTCTGGAAAACGTTATTATATAACACAGTGCCGGGCCTCGCCATGTCTGCTGGGGGATTGCCCCTCTGTTAGGAGGGCTGCATTACCGAGTCGGGTATTTTAAGGATAGAATTCGGCATTACTTAATGATACGTGAAACGTAACTTAATGCATTTATCATCTCTTTAAATTTTCCAGCCTCACACAATGAACATCCCACAGCGTAAGCTTCATTTTCTCCATAGCCTTTATTATTTGTATTATTTGTAAATGTGCTCATTATACTAAGGAGAGAAAAATGAAGGCAGGGAACCTTGAGAAATGCCAGCCAATAAAAGATAAGATGGTTGTGTTTTCTGGTAAACAATGAACATAATAAAACTGGTGATGCTACAGGCATCTTGTGTTATTGGTGGAAACAAACTGCTTACTGACATCTGCAGGAACCAGCCCCTGACTGGTGGCATCTCAGAGCCCTCCCGTGCCATGTGTTAGGCAGAATTGCTGGAGTTCCCATTGTGAAAGTTGCAGATTTTGAAAGCTTTTGGTGTCGTCGTCCCCCCCCCCCCCCCCCGGGGGTTTTTTTTCATCGTTTTTTTTTTTTCTTATAGGAAATAAGGGAATAGCTGCTCTTTTCTTGGAGATGGTATTAAAAGCCATAGCTATTTCTTTTGGATAGCTGATTACTTTAGCTATCTAAAGTCCCCATTGATAACAGTTACAGTCCCCCTGCGTTGTGCTGGAATAGCATTTCACATACTGTGGACCCTCGCCGCTTCTGAAGAGTCCCCGCACTCTACTGCATCCCACCGCCTAACGCAGAAATGACTCTTGTTTCCCCAGGTTGTGAACATCCTCTGCTTCACGTGCAGATTCGCCTCAGTATCACAGCTTTTGCATCAAGTTGCTCTTAGCACTGGGAAACTTGGGTTTAGCCTACATTTTTCCTGTAGCTACTGTTACCCTACTGTGTGTTATGAAGCTGATTAATTCAATTTTTCTATTTATACTGCTACTTGCACAGTATTTGTAGACCGGTATCTCTCCCCAGCCCCTCCTCAGTTGTTTCTGAGATTCTGTAAATTAAGGTGCTGTAGTTTTTCTTTGTATTGCTTGTCTAGAAGCGTGGCAGGTTGAGGAAGGGGAGAGTAGCACTTTGTTTTATAGTGGTGTTCAAATGATTCATTTAAATAATGATGAACCGTAGCTTTTGGCATGTCTCACTTTCCATCACAGCTGTCTGGATCAGGGAGATTGATGTTGTGGGTCAGCTATAGCTGATCCAAAGGCTGTGCCTTGTGCATGATTTTCCTTTACTAAATGGAATAGGGACCATCAAAATATTGCCAAGAAATGCTTGTAGGGAGCTCCCTGCTATTTTCTGAGGGGGGGCTGTAGAGTTAGAGCTGTCCTGACTTGTTGCTTTTACCCTGCGACTCCGGGAACCTCATGGCTACTGTGGTGGGGATTGACACCACAGATTACCTTCCCCGCTTCTCTTGGCTTGTGGAAGAAGACATAGCTCACTATTTTTTTTTTTTTTTTTTCTTCTTCTTTTTTTTCCCTCCTGATAGTTTTTGCCTTGAAACCTCCTTTCTTCAGGGAAATGTTTGTATGTAATAATTGGCTGATGAAACTTTCTAAAGGAACTGCTCAGTAAAACTGAGTATTCTTTAATTTGACACTCCTAACGCTGGGCGAAGATGTGAGCGACAACAGCTGCTTTGCTTTGCATCTGCACTTTGAGGGTGATGGCACTCCATTGGTTTCATTCAGATTTAGAAAACCTTCTTTAAAGAGCTAGAGCTGGAAACGGGCTTAAACTCTCAGTTCCCTCAGGGGCATGTTTTGCAGGTATTACTGTGTCTGGTTCACTGATTTTGGTAGGATGGGTTCCTTACAAAGTCTGGAGGAGTGTCGAGTTCTGGGTTTTGATTGTTTTTAAAGCTTTTCTTTCCCCTCAGGGAAGGGGAGAGAGGTATGTAAAATGCAGTTAATTATGATGGTTTATTATTACCATTAAATTATTAAATACCTTCTGCAAAGCTTATTATAGTAATCTAAAAATCAGCTATTCGTATTTCTGATCTTTGTCTCCAGTCCTTGCTTTTTATTGCAGGTAACATACATATCTATATGTGCCTGTGTGTGCATGTATATGCATGTATAAAACATTGAATAAAGCAATACTTACCTATAAGTTTAATTTTATTCAGCTTAAAGCTTTGCGAACCAGATCAGTCACGTCAGGCTGGCTAAGGTCACGTAATGGTTATGAAGAGGGATATTGTTAGTGACCCAGTTATTTCTAGTGTAGCTTCTGATCTTGCAGATTTATATAACAGTGATGCACGGAAGAGCTGGAACGCTTCTAAAGCTGCCTGGCTGCGAGGAGTCCCTTGTGGGTAGGGAGAGCCTTGGTAAATGCACAAAAACATAGATTAGCACGTTCGGCAAAACTCATACCTAGATTTTGAACCCCGTATGAGATCAGCGATGTCTCCATCTGATGTGTTTTTAATATTGCTCATTAGATGTGTGCTCATTAAATGTGAAGTTGGAGTCAGTACCTCTTCCGAAATATAGAATTTGACTATTTAGAGATGGAATTGTGGTTTAAACTTCTTCCAGAGACAAAATCTGCCTCCGTCTGCAGTAGAAAACCATCACAGAAGACAGAAGGTCATGGAGTAGGTGGGCTGGAATCTGGGGTAGTGTTAGAAGTGATTTTAGATTTACTGATCCAAAATCATTCAAGTTTTAGTGGTGGTGCTTTGCTGAGATTTCTAGATGGCTTATGTTAATGTAACTTAAGATGTAGCTTTTAAATTAATGAAGTTAAACTGGCACAAGAGGCTGTATGGACAGGCTGTCTTTTTGATTTATCTGTCAGCAAGGCACTGGTTTAACCTACTCTTAACCCATAACAGTCCACGTGGATTTGAACTGATTTAACAAAACTTATTTAATTAAATTGGGGCAATCTTGTGTTGCTGGCAAGGCCTCAGGAGAAGCATCTCTACTTCTGCCTTTTGGCATTTTCTTCCCTTGGTAATGGTGTGATAAAAGATGCATTTATTTTATTTGTTGACTTAATTCTCACCTTCAAGCTATTAAGATTTCCTTTAGTGCTAAGGGCAGTCACTTACACAACCCATTGTGGTTGCATTTGTTTGTTATTTTGAGCAGTACCCCTAGCTACCGAACCCGTAATTAATATGATTTAAAATAGACAAAATACTCGGGGGGGTTTATGAAATCCTCCATGTATTTGTTTACCTGTGGCTCAGCGGTTGGCTGGGTATGAAAAGGATTGCATATTTTGTCAGATTTCTGCAGTTTTCTAATCAGGCGTGTTGTCGGCCGCATTGCCGTTCTCTCCTCAGCCGTCTGGTCCTTGCGGGATTTCCATTTTATTTTCAGGTAACTTCCACTTTCCTGAACATACAGATGGCTCTTTGCACTCCCTCGCAATGTTTTACTTTCTTTATTGCTCCTGGCCTTATTGCCTGCTTTCTCTTATTGCTCAAGTGCTCTTTCCAATTTCACTTCTTTTGTTCTTTGGCAAGGTTTTGCGTGGCGTTTTCACCAATTGCATTTCAGATGATCGGCTTTTGAGAGCTAAATGGACTGGTGCCGAGAGTTCATCAAATGTTCACCAGCAGTCCCAGCTGAAGTGATTGCCAATTTCTTCCCGCTCCTGTGCAGGAGCACTCTGCCACGACCTATTGCACGGCCATGTGGCAAACCAGCCTCAGGTCCTCATCTGATTTAAACAGGCGTGGGTGCGCGCACACACCATTTTTCATAGGATTTTAAGCCTTCTGCCTGCCCTCCTTTGGTCAACATCCAATTTCAACTGGGAGAGGGACAGAAAAGTAAAGTGATTTGCCTGGGACTCCTAGTAAATCAGTGACCAAACATTGGCTCAGCGCTGTTGAGGAGAGGCAGCATTGGGAAGCACCACAGGCTTTTGGACCTTTTCGGACAGATCTACAAGATTGTGCTTGGTGAGGTGAGGTTTCCTTGCTGAGGGGCTTCCTGTCCCCTAGAGCCACAGGTGACAGGGTGGACGCTACTGATGGGCTGTGGCAGAGGCAGTTTTGACTCCCAGTGGGGTTTGAGAGATGGGCACAGCCAGCTCTAGCGATGGGCAGGAACCTCTCTCTTGCAAGGAGAGTGTGAAAAATGCAGGTCTGGGAAGACATTTAAGCTTAGGTATGTAATCAATACGGAGAATCAGGTTGCAAGTAAAATAAAAGTGCTAGGATGCAGAGAGGAGCAAGGTGTGCACCGGGGCTATCAGATCTGAGGTGCGGTGTCGCAGTTCCCATTTGAGACTAGGCGTCAGAGGTGCAGAGCAGGCTGACGTGCGTATATGTACACATACAGTGGGGAGTACTTAAGTGCCAGGTCGAGTTTGTAATGCAATGCAGTAAGAGGAAGGCATCTCGCTGCCTGTCACAGAGCAGGTTACCGGCAGGTTAAAATGGCTGAAGATGGTCTCCTCTCTAAGTATGAAATAAATGAAGTATCGGGGTGTGTTTAGACCAACAGAGATATCTACTGAACATGACTCTAAGGTTGTTGCAAGCGTGCGTTCCTGGAAATTACACATGGTCTGCTCTCAGGGCCATTCTTTTACTCTTGCTGTCCCCTCCATCTGGACACAGCTGATGAGTGGCAGGGGGGGGGAGCCACAGGGCAGCCACACCTCAGGGACACTTCCAGAGGAGCCCAGCGTGAGCCAGTGTGCCAGCCACCACCAAGCAGGATGCTTCGCCCATGGGACACCTAGATCAGCAAGTGCTCTGCTTTTATGCAGTGTCACTGTCAATGTAGGCAGCGTCTGGAATGCCATCCTTTCCTTCCTAATTTAAACGTGAGCTAGGGCTTAGCTTATGATGGTACAGGGAGAAGTGGTGGGTGATCTGATCGTGGGGACAGAAGTGCAGGAAATCAGACCTTTGCATTACTTAAAAAACAAACAAAAACCACCCCCCTCTCTACGCCTGGGTTATCCAGTAAAAAAAAAAAGCCACCCAAATTTGTCTTCCTTGCTGCAAAGTCTTCACGGAGACTAGACTCCTTGTTGCAAAAGGATTGCCGGCAAAGGGGACTACACTGGCATTGCTGCCAGGCACATTTTCTGTTAAAATTTTACAGTTCAGTAACTAATGTGTTTCTCAGTCAGCCTAGGGTGATCTTAATGCAAGCTGCTACTGGAAAAGGCAGTTGTGTTCTTCCCTCCCGTGACTTCTTGCCACCTCTTTTGTGCCAACACCAGCACTTCTGTGCTTATGAAACCCAACCTGACAAAGAAAAAAAATCAACCTATAAATTAATTTTCAGCTAGATTGACTTCCTCAGCCAGCTGATTATGGGGTCTCAGGAGCCCTAGTGC
>NW_009259588.1:6013421-6016765 GCF_000687185.1 Egretta garzetta
AGCCCTTGATGGAGGTCAGTTTAAACCAAACTGAGCACCTCATTTAGGGTAGAAAAATGCAGGTGAGGCAGTGCTGTGGTTCGTTGCTCCAGAAAGGTATTGTCCTGCTCCCACCTGGATAGCGCGTTCCCATCCCTTCCTGGTCTGAGTCCACTAGGGGATGCAGGACTAGAAGGAATGTGTCTTTCTCCTTCCACCATCAGGAAGCTCTTAGTTTGTCTGGGTTGTACCATAAAACGTCAGGCATCCTGCTGCTCACATACCACCGTATCCCAAGATTAAAAGTAAGGAGGGTGTTAGGGAAGATGAAGCATTGATAAATCTGTCTTGTGTGAACAAAGTCTTCTCAGAGGGACTGTTTTTTTGTCACTTCCTGGACAAATCTGTGCTGTGTACACACAGTTTGTGTGCATTTGTGTGTTTTTACTATGATTACCTGGTACCAAAATGAGTTCAATATGCACCTTATCTTTTTACTAGAGTCTCCCGGGATGAGGGGGGTGCAATACTTACAGCAAGATGGTATTGAACACTTACTACTGCAGGTAAAGAAAGAAAGAAAGAAAGTCGGCAGGTCAGGCTATAGGTTGTGGTTGCACAGGAATTGTTACCATAGTTTCCATCCATATCATTAGTTCCCAACTACTTTATCTGGCATTCAGGAGGAAGAGAAAGACAGCGTGCTCTGGCAGTCCAGTCAGCCCCCTCTCATAGGATTTAGCGTCCCTCAAAGAAGAGGCGCGGGGTGAATGGCCCCATTCCTTTTCAGGCCAGTTTGACTGGTAGCAGGATGTGGCATGGCTTGAAAGAAGGCATGAACAGAGTTACTGGGACAATTGACTGCGTCTGCCTGATTGACTTGCAAGAATGGGCTGTTTGACTCCTGGGGAGGAAGCCTGGAGAGGGTCGCGGTTTGCTTCCAAGAGAAACTTAATGCAAAAAATTACTATGTTGTAGAAAAAAGAGGAGAGCCCAAAAAGTGGAGATAGTACCTGCTAAAGTTTGTCTTTTATATTCAGAATTATGTAAGGATAGTATAGGTTTAACATAATGGAATATACTGAATTTCATGATTTTTTTCCCTCAGTAGCTCATTCGTGTGTTTCTATTTAGTAATCCTTTCTGGCAAGACGGTGAATGTGATTGATGGGTGTTTTATGCAAAAGTGATCACTTTGCTGCTTATCAGAATAGTCTGTGCAACAGATATAGGATGTCTTGTCTTTTTTTTTTTTTTTTCCTCACTGTGCATCTAAGCGTTGTAGTTTTATAAGAGAATGTTGAGTCCCTGGTAGTAGCCAGATGGTAGAGGAGCCTTGGAAAGGCTGGCCCCATGGGAAGTGCAGATATCTGGTTTCAGGTGTGGTTAAATTGCAAGCTGCAACCTCTGCAAGAGGTTAAAATGCCCACAACCTACTGACCGTGTGACTTTTATCACTTCCTGCCAGCAGATGGAAAATTTTATTCAAATGGTAGGGATTAATGGAGGACTTAATTGAACAGGAAGTTTTTCAGCCATTCAGATGATGGCTAAAATGATCCATACGCTGTTACTTCTGACATCTCTGCCAGAAGTAATCTCTGGCTTTCTGGCTAGTGCAAGTTGCTTTTAGGGCGAAGGTGAAAGATTGCAGGAGTTGAGGTACGCGTGTGTTTCTGAGATTGGAAAACAAGAATGAAATGATCTGTAAAATAACTTTAAAACGAAAAAAATAAAGCGCAACTGCAGAGGAAAGGCTGCTCAAAGCGAAAGGAGAATTTTCTTTCAGTTGCACGCCTTTGATGTTGCATCCTCTTGAGTTTTAGCAGTTAGTCAAATTACCAGGGAGGGAGCTGCTGATATGTTTGGTATTATTTGGCGTATCATTCACCATTCAGCCTGTAACTGCAACCGTTTTGAAGAGGAATATGGAACAAAGAACAGCACTGAATTTATCAGGAACCAGGGTTTCGGGTAGTGCCGGAGGGCGTCGCACGAGTAAGGAAGTGGGAAGCTCTGTCATCTGAACCGTGCTGGTTTTGTTTAATGTCTCCTGGTTGGGAACTGGGAAGCAAACAGGTTTTGCAGATGTCCCTAAGATGTCTGAGCGCACTGAAAATGATACTAGGAGAATGTTGAAGTTGCACGGTGTGTTGTGCTAAAAGTAGCTTTGACTTCTGTGTAATTAAATAGGGGGGAAACGTTCAAGTTTTATGAAAATGGGCGGGTTTTAATGTTCTGTAGGTTGTCTTCCAGAGGGTGGGAAATCTTTTTGTAGGGCCAAAAGGGCTTTTGGAAAAAAAATAACTGAGGTAGATAACAAGGTCCCTGTTACACGTAATCCAATGCAGAGAGAAGGATGGTGTTGCAGAGGGGGTGAAGTGAAAGGGGAGACCATCTTGCGCCCCTAGGCTTCCCCATGCTGGCTTTACTAAATATCAGAAAACGGAGGGGGATCGCTTCGCTCTTCCACCTGCAGTGAGTCCAGGCAGCAGGACACTGCCGGTTCTTTGCCAGTAGGTGGAGACCATGCAAGGGAGCTGGAAATGACATCCTCCTCCTTCCAGCGTGGAAGGTGTGTGTTAGTGTGGCGTTCACCTTGGTTACTTCCAGCACATGGAACAGGGTTTAATGTGAAAAAATAATTTCGTTTTTGTGGTTTTCTCCTTGAAGAAAAGTTTGTCAGGACACAGTAGTCAGACATCTGCTAGTGATTATTAAAAACCAAGCAAACGTGAACAAGTTCCTTCCTCTTTTTTTTTTTTTTTCCTTCTGCCGTGGTTTTGCATTTTAATTTTCGCGCACGTGGTGATGCTCTTCTCTGTGCAACAGCATGGCATAAAATGGCAGACCAAGCCTAAAGTCATTCCTTGGTGATGTGCTTCCTGTAAAACTTGCTGGTACGGGGTAGTGGGTTTGACTCAAGCTGAGAAAGAGTTTTGGGTCACACTACCAGAAAATAGGGGGAGGCTATCCATTTCTGAATACAGGAACCAGTATCTCAAGTCTCCATTTGCCAGGCACTTCTGTAGGTGTCTGTGCTCGGCTGTGCTTGGTAAGCACCTTGCGGGGTGCTCCAGTGAAGAGAACCAAATAGCAGACAGAGACGAGGAAACGGTGCAGAAGAAGAATGGCTCCAGAGCATGGCCCAAGCTGTGCACAGCAGGGAGCGTGGGGAGGAGTCAGAAGCTGTTGAAGACAACGGGACTGCTGAAATAAGTGCTCATCAAATGGCACTCAGTACTGATCCACACTAATGCGGTGACTCCCACTGCAGCTCAGTCCCATAGAGTCAATTTGTCTTTTCTAGTATCATAAGCTGTCTCTTGTGAACAACCTCTGCAGTATGCATAGACTAAAGAAGA
>NW_009259588.1:6017138-6034190 GCF_000687185.1 Egretta garzetta
AGAGGTATCCAGGACCCAGTCCCCTCCAGAATGGACTGCTGCAATACATTCCTCTTTCTTGTTCCTTCTCAGTGGGGATGCTTTTGCATTACTAAGCACATTTGTAGCTTGTGTGAGCATATCTGAGTTGGCCCAGTTGAATGCTGTTGGCTGTGGTGGCAAGGGTGTCAGCAATAACCAGGACCTTGGGAGGGAGCGTTTGTAGGACCCACAGTGAAATGTCTGCAGTGTGGTTGTTAGATTCCCATGTGGACTGATAAATTCGAAGGCTTAGCCTGGGTGGCTTTAGGCAACCTGCAATGTGGTTGCAGTGTACACACAGCTGGAGTACAGCCCATAGCAGTCAAAGGTTAAAAGTACCTGCGCTCGTGTTCTTAGACTAGAAGGGAAGCTACTCCAAGATGGGAATTTTTAAGACAGGACAAAGGAAGGGTGGCACCACCTGTCTCCAGTATTCAGAAGGATCTCTCCTGCCATCTATTGCCATGTACAGCTCACCACATCCCTGTATGGAGGAGAAAAAGTTTCTGTCCAATCTCAGGTGGACCACCCTGGAGAAAGTGGATTTAAAAGACCCCTTGTCTTGCTGAAATAGATTGTCCAGATCATACACTTGGAGAGGAAATAGGCCTTTGGACCTGGATATATGGACAGCCTGTAGGGCAGTTGCTATAGTGTGATCTCATGACAAAGGCCTAATTGTAGGAAAACAGCTTCTTGAGAGCTTCATTCAGCTGCCATATCCTGATGTGGTTGTGTTCCCACTGCTCCTTCTCCCTGGGCAGCAGCTGATAAACGCTCCTGTACTTGCAACAGCCATCAGCACGTGGGATGGGTGGAAGTGCTTGAGTATTTGTTGAGAATTAATGTACTTAAATCTGTATCAGCCTTTCTCCAGCTGCTGGAGGCTGGGCTGGAAGCATCCCATTGTGAAGGTGCTTGAAAGTAGACATGTGGTTTTGTAATTGTATTGTGCTGGAGTTGTGCCTTGGTAACTCGGGGTCCTGTTTTGGTTTGACGGTGACAAGAGAGCTTGCAGCCCTGTGTACAGGGCTCCAGTGTTACAAATTGCATACAATAAGCATGGACTGTTCTTACATCAGGTCCAACTAATGTTGCAGCAGTAGGATGAGAGGAGACCCATGCTCCTGGACAAGGGCTGCAAGCTTGACTAATTACGCTTTTGGTTTTTTGGGTTGCTTCTTGTTCCTCTTTGCTTCTGTATATTCTGAGCTCTATGGAGGGGTCTCAAGTTCACACTGGGATATCCTACTGCTATGTCAGGGTAGCGTCAAAATTCCCTGGCTACCGTGGATGCTTCAGGACAAAAACCCAGGGTCTTAATTACCCAGTGTGATTCATCGCTCTCAAGGTTATCTGGACCACTGAGACACCTGCACTGCCTGGATCCATAGCTGAAACCTGAATGCTGTGTTAGTGTTCTACAAATTCTTCTATACCGTCTAGCATGGGCCTCAGTCTAGCAGGCAAGGTCTGCGTCCCTATGTCATTGTGGCTGCTTGTATATGCAAAGTGGAATATATACGATGCTCATATATGGTGTGTGGAGTTGTCCAATTTCTCCTGAGGGGTGGTAAACAGTGTCCAGCAGCTTTTAAGAATTCCCACTTTGCCCAAGGCTGTCTTGTATGTTGCTTTAACAGCCAGCCATTTCACTTAGTGGGTGTAAGTATCTCTGCTAAACTGCGTGAATTGTGGCGGTTTTGGAGACTGCAAATAACTTGATCAGTGAGCATTGTTAGGAGAAATAGGTGATTCCAGAAATAATGATAATTTGAGCAGTTTTTAGCAAACAAGTTTAAGTTGCCAGCTGTACTTTGAACTAGTCATTAAGCATATGAGTTAGCTCAGATATCATTCATTAAATGTCATTCCCAAGCACCTTTCCATTGTTTGCAGGAGAGGAGGATCTCAGAAACCGTTTCCCATTTAAAACAAACACAAACAAAAAAACCCAAAGGAAAATGTGTGTCCATTCATTGTGGCTAAAGTCTTAGAGCAAGAAGTGTCATTTATGGAAATGTGCCCTGTTCGGCTCAACAATCAAGGACTGAATGGAGATAGGCTTAGTATTTTACTTTTATTTGTTCACTTGAGAATTTAAGGCTGCTTTAAAATTGTGTTATTAATTTAGGCCCAATTATAATTTTTTGGACCACAGAAGGTAGAAAAGATTGAGTGAATAGAGGGCTCAGTAAAAATAACTTCTGAAAATTGTTGCATTCAACCTTACTGGAATGTTTTATTTACTGAAAATTAACCCAGATTCTTCTAATCAGATGACAGGATTAAGAATTATACTCTTACCTAGTAATACAGGTCTGGGTTCTGTCTTGGATTACATGATCTCACAAATCATTTTGAAGGAGTCACGTCTTGGAGTGACCACATGCTTTGCGCTGGTGTCTGCATGGGTGGGAGTGACCAGAATCACAGAATCACAGAATCGTAAGGGTTGGAAGGGACCTCAGGAGATCATCTAGTCCAACCCCCCTGCTAAAGCAGGCTCACCTAGAGCATGCTACACAGGACTTCATCCAGGCGGGCTTTGAGTATCTCCAGAGAAGGAGACTCCACAACCTCCCTGGGCAGCCTGTTCCAATGCTCTGTCACCCTCAGAGTGAAGAAGTTCTTCCTCATATTCAACTGAAACCTCTCGTGTTTCAGTTTGCATCCATTGCCCCTAGTCCTGTCGCTGGACACCACTGCAAACAGACTGCTTCTGTCCTCTTGACTTCCGCCCTTAAGATACTTGTATGCATTGATGAGATCCCCTCTCAGTCTTCTCTTCTTCAGGCTGAACAAGCCCAACTCTCTCAGCCTTTCCTCGTAGGGGAGATGCTCCAGTCCCTTTATCATTCTAGTAGCTCTCCTCTGGACTCTTTCCAGGAGTTCTTCGTCTTTCTTGAACTGGGGAGCCCAGAACTGGACACAGTACTCCAGGTGGGGTCTCACCAGGGCAGAGTAGAGGGGGAGGAGAACCTCCCTCGACCTGCTGGCCACACTCCTCTTAATACAGCCCAGGATACCATTGGCCTTCTTGGCAACAAGGGCACATTGCTGGCTCATGGTCAGCTTATTGTCCACCAGGACTCCCAGGTCCCTCTCAGCAGAGCTGCTATCTAGCAGGTCATCCCCCAGCCTGTATTGGTGCATGGGGTTCGACCTCCCCAGGTGCAGCACTCGACACTTGCTCTTGTTGAACTTCATCAAGTTCCTCTTTGCCCAACTCTGCCCCGCCGATCAGAACTCTCTGGGCCCTGTCATTCAGCCAGTTCCGAATCCACCTCACTGTCCACTCATCCAACCCATACTTCGTGAGCTTCCTTATGAGGATGTTATGGGAAACAGTATCAAAAGCCTTGCTGAAGTCAAGGTAGACAACATCCACCGCTCTCCCTTTGTCTACCCAGCCGGTCATGCCATCATAGAAGGCTATCAGATTGGTCAGGCATGATTTCCCCTTGGTGAATCCGTGCTGGGTACTCCTGATGATCTTTTTGTCGTCCACTTGCTTGGAGAGGACACTTAGAATGAGTTGTTCCATCACCTTTCCAGGGACAGAGGTGAGACTAACCGGCCTGTAGTTCCCTGGGTCCTCCTTCTTGCCCTTTTTGAAGACTGGAGTGACATTGGCTATCTTCCAGTCGTCAGGCACCTCTCCTGTTCTCCACGAACCCTCTAGTCTCTTACCCTCTAGTTCCTTCCTGGTACAAACAGGTGTGGAAGCACAGGTGGTGATTGAATCTCCATTTCCACTACTGCAAAACCTACTGGCAGTAGCGACCAAGTTGGCACGTTGTTGAAATGGGCAACAGACATCACTGATACAGGCAGAAAATACTACCCCAGAAGCTTAGGGAGATGTGGGAGAGGAAATGCAAAGAACTCCTTCTTTGGTGTGATGCTGTTTATTCACCTGATGTTCTAACTTGGGACACAGTGGTTGCACTGGTATATGAATACATACAGATAGAAACGCTGCCTAATACTACCAGAGCTAACACTTGCACTCAAGTGTTCTCCAGGGAGAGCCAACAAGATCATCTTATATTCTGAGGGCAATTCCTTTCCTTCCCCTCACAGTTGGGGAAAAAAAAATATGTTTCATTTAAGTTTTGCCAGTGTTGATGTAGAAAACCTGCTGGTTTGAATTCTGCAGCACTGTTCTCATGAACTGGTGATCCTCTAGAAGGTTACTATTTGGAGCGAATGTCTTGGGCTTGTTCTCAGGAGTGAAAGGGTGAAATGTAACTTAGCCATGCTTCCTGCTGGCGCGTGCAATAGTGATAAGGATTTCCCGGTTGTTCCGTGAAGAATGATACCTCCAGCACCAAGTTTTGCATACTCACCTTGGGCTTGCCTAGAAGTGCCTGTGACGTGGTTGATTTTGTTTGAGCTGGAAATTATACACTTGATAATCATCTGATCTGCAGCAGGCGCCTGGCTATTACAGCCTAAATTACTTTTTTGTTGGTGGGGTTTGTTTTGTTTTGTTTTAGAATGAAGGCAGAACATACCTACAGACTATCACTTTCAGAAAAGTTTACCTTAGTAAACAAAGCTGCACACACAAATGAATCTTTGCATGCAGGCATGTTGTGTGCTAGACCAAGTGTCACGTTGTACAGTGCAATTAAACCAAATGTGTAAATTATGTATTGGCTCTGATGAGAACAAAAGATAGTGTGCTTCAAACCGATCTAGGTTGGGCTAGAGACAAGTAAAACTCAGAGGTAACTATTTTGCCAAGCCAGGAAAGTGTCATAGTGAGGAAATAAATAACCCAGATACACAGCAGAGGGGAAACTGTAATGATATTAACACAGAATGGTCAGCACAAGAGCGAGAATCGGTGAGGTACAAGTGCCCATCCATCCATGCCAGAGCCTTCCCCGTAATGGGTCCTAGTGGCTGATGGAAGGACAGCTGTAATGCTCGGCTGTGACTGTGTGTAGCTGTATGGGATGGTCAGGTTGAGACAGCAATATGGGAAAGGTCCCACAGAACTTCGCTCAGCTGTATCCGTGTGAGGACAAACCCCTGAATGGAAAAACGTAAATATATGGTACACGGAATTTCTGCTGCCCAGATTGGGAGGCATAATATTGAAAGAGATTTAACTGAGCCTAACTGAGCAATAACAAGAAACCCAAATTCTTCCCATTTAAAGATGTGTTTTGATAGAGGATGGTTCCTCGACAGCTAGCCTTAGATCAGGCAGTAAGTGAGTCTGTATTCCTTGCTATTTATGCAGTGTTTGGTGAAAACTAATACCAGCTCATCACCACTAGTTAGTAGTAGCAATTTTAATGTGATAAATATCTACAAATAATTACGTTGCAGTTTCTCAGGAGGAGAAGCGACAAAAGCAAAGTAGCCAGATACCGATGCTGCTTTTAGAAAGACAGAGGCATATATTCCTTCACTTCAGCTTGCAGGCTGCTCAGAAAGTGAAAAACATACTGCATTGAGAAGGGAAATGGGAATTAATCATGAAACTGTAATATTCAAGCAGCTACTTAAGCTATGGTTCCTATATGGTTTGGAAATCTAATTGTAGTGGTGCTGTTATAAAGAAAAAGGACATAAACACAGGCTATAGGAAGGCAGGAAGCAACGAAGGCAAAAGTGAAGTTCAAGGAGTAAGTGAAAGGTGGTGAGACCAAGCAACAAGCAAATGTTGTGCTGTATAGAAAGCAGGAAGTTTTGTGAAAACCTGCAGATTCCTGGAGATTAGAGAATATGTGAAAAAGATAGTGTGTTTTGCAAATCTTTTCCCAGTTGAGATGCTTAGGTGTGAGGACAGCGTCTCAACCCCAGAATTTACTCTAAATAGATTCGTACAAATACATATATACAATCAATTTAAGTTGTGCATGTTGTTCTTTGTGTATGCTTTATAGTACTTATGCTTTGCTTTGCTTAGAAGTTAGAGTAATAAACTGAAAACAGATTTTTGTACCGATGTACAACTAAATCTCACATACTGATAATTTAATACTTAGTTCATAGCTAACACTGCATGCTCTGTTATCTAGAGTATTAATGTTTACTAAATTTAACACAGACTAGTGTTAGTAGCCTGAGCTTTGCTTTGCAAAGAGAAGGCTGCCTTTGCTTAGTAGGTGTTTTCTTCCTAAACATGTCCTTTTCTACAAGCTGAAGGAATGGTGCTAGGATATTGTATTTTAAAAGACATTTCTGAAGTATTTTTAGCTAACACAAACTGCAGTGTTTTGACTGTAAAGAATGCAATTTGCTTAAAATATTCAACTAAAAATAAATTCCAGCTAGAAAAACTTCAAAAAGTATATTTTGTGTTGGAGAGAAATGTTTTGTAGTCTAGTCTGAGTTTGTACACTAGGGATACGCTTCTTGTGGAGTCCTAGTCTCTGGCTGTAATTTTCTGTCTCGACCTAAACAGTTCAGTAGAAGAGAAGTGTACCAAGAGGAGGTGAGGGCTCCTCGGGCTGAGGCTTTTTTGAGCTTTGTGTCTATAGGTAGGTGTTTAAAGTCTCTCAAAGCAGCAGAAGGAAAATAACATTCTGTTGAGAGAAGGTGAATTACTATTTATTTTTAAATAGTCTGGATATTTCTGGCTGCATGTTGGGTGTTTGCATGATGTTTAGATGTGGTATTATTTTGAGTTCTTCTCTCATCCTTTTCCTTCTTGTGAAGTTTTTTCTGTTTGCATATTTGCAAGTCTTACGTAGTTTATACCCTTTTGATGAAGACAGAGTGAGCAATTTATTTTGAGGACACAAACAGGATTTTTGTTGTTCTTTTTGCCACTCATGCCAATCTGTCTCCTGTTGCCAAATGCACACTAAACAGGTCGTTCCAGCAGAAATCATTACATTAACAAGCAAAGAACAAAGCCACACTTGTGGCATTATGTGTTTATAGAATCACAGAATCATTAAGGTTGCAAAAGTCCCTTAAGATCATCAAGTCCAACCGTTAACCTAACACTGCCAAATCCACCACTAAACCATGTCCCTAAGCACCTTGTCTACTCATCTTTTTAATACATCCAGGGATGGGGACACAACCACTTCCTTGGACAGCCTGTTCCAGTGCTCGACAACCCTTTCAGTGAAGAAATTTTTCCTAATATCCAATCTAAACCTCCCCTGGAGCAACTTGAGGTGATTTCCTCATCCTATCGCTTGTTACTTGGGAGAAGAGACAGACACCCACCTCGCTACACCCTCCTTTCAGGTAGTCGTAGAGGGCGATAAGGTCTCCCCTCAGCCTCCTTTTTTCCAGGCTGAACAACCCCAGTTCCCTCAGCTGCTCATCAGAAGACTTGTGCTCCAGACCCCCTCACCAGCTTCGTTGCTCTCCTCTAGACATGCTCCAGCACCTCGGTGCCTTTCTTGAAGTGAGGGGCCCAAAACTGAACACAGTATTCGAGGTGCGGCCTTGCTAGTGCCAAGTACAGGGGGATGATCACTTCCCTAGTCCTGCTGGCCACCCTATTTCTGATACAAGCCAGGATGCTGTTGGCCACCTTGGCCACCTGGGCACACTGTTGGCTCATATAGAGCCAGCTGCTGACCAACACCCCCAGGTCCTGCTCCACCAGGCAGCTTTCCAGCTATTCATCCCCAAGCCTGTAGCATTGCATGGGGTTGTTGTGACCCAAGCGCAGGACCCGGCACTTGGCCTTGCTGAACCTCATACAGTTGGCCGTGGCCCATCGATCCAGCCTGTCCTGATCCCTTTCCAGAGCCTTCCTACCCTCGAGTAGATCGACACTCCCGCCCCATTTGGTGTCATCTGCAAACTTAGTGAGGGTGCACTCAATCCCAATACTGAGCCCTGGGGAATAGCACTGACCAACTGGATTTAACTCCATTCACCACCACCCTTTGGGCCTGGCCATCCAGCCAGTTTTTTACCCAGTGAAAAGTAGGCTTGTCCAAGCCATGAACAGCCAGTTTCTCCAGGAGAATGCTGTGGGAAAAGGTGTCAAAGGCTTTACTAAAGTCTAGGTAGACAACATCACACACACAAAATGTCTTTCTGAGCACTTTTATCACTTCCTTACCTATTCTGCCTTGCTCAGAAGTGGTGTGTAAGTGAGTACAACAGGCTGCTATGCTTCATCTGATCTAACTGTAGTGGAGGGTGGGTGCCTCCTTTTTTGGCAGCGGCTTCACACTTATATTGGATTAAGTGTAATGTGAAACCATAGCTGAAATAATTGGTTTTATGCTTCTAGAGGTTTTCATGGGGACATAAGAGGTTATTAAGATGCATATACTCCTTCACAAGGAAACAGTTTTCAGTTGTTGCCTGTGTTTTGAAATGTGTATGTTTTTTCTTTGCTGGCCCACCTTTGAAACTGGTCATCTTTACACAGATCTGGAGCAAAGGCTGCTTAAAAGCTTAGCTTTTGTTTCCTAACCTTGATGCCTCATCCCAATGTGTTGTAGCTACAGAATAGCTTGTTTCTTGCTCAGGACTCACTCTGTTCGCCCTCAGGCATTGAAGTAGAAGCCTGTGGAGCACATGCCTATCCATGCAAAAGAACAGTAGTTGCTGCAGAAACCTAAAGGATGCTGCAGTCACAAAAGGGTGCCTTCATTTACTAGCACTTATAAATTGAATTGGTGATGCTTACACTCTGTAGCTGCTCAGGGTTTTAATAAAAAATGGGTATTTCATAAGGAGCAGGCCTGGTTTTGTGGCACCGGTGAGCTCAAACCAAGCAGGAGGAAGTACAGCAAACATCAACAGAGGTGTGAGAGAAGAAGCATGTCAGATACATCTGACCGTGCAGCAACAAGTCTCCGCAGCCTCCCTGGGGAAACAGCAGAAGTTCGTAGCCTGAAGTGATCGTAGCCTGAAGTTGAGCGGAGGGAAGATCTGGCAGGTTTCACTGCCCTGGCTGAAACGAAGGGCCCCTGCGGGAGCATGGTGGGTAGTGAAGAGCCAGTGATGCTGCCAGGCTAGGCCGTGTGCCCTGCGGGAAGCGGGCAAGCAAGACAAGTGGGGAATTGTACTGGGGAAGGACGGCTAGTATCGAGTATATTTTCAAAGACAGACCGAACAAAAACTACTTTCAATTCACTAATTCATTTCATGTCTGTGCTGAACTTACAAGTCATTCCCTAATCCTCTTTCAATGCTCTAGGGACCGATAATAGGAATGCTGCAAACAGCCCTGGCTGATCCTTGCTGCAAAGGGTTAATTTTGAACCATGAAACAGACTTAACCTTTGCTTTTTGGGGTGATGGTGGTTGTGGAGTCCTCCCTGCTGCTTATCTTTGATCACATGAGATTTGAGCAGGTAGTTTCAGAGATGTGGTGCATGGATAGTGTTATGTTTTTAACAGCCCAGCTGAGGAAGCATAACGATGGGGAAAAATTGCTGTGCAGATGAGAGCAGCAGACAGGGTTGCTTGCTAACCTTTATAGTCTGATTTTTGGCTAGAGAGCATACTTTTTGTGCAGAACAGAAGCCAACACAAAGCTTTTTTTTCTCTGGCCACATGTGTGGTTTTGGTGATAGAAATTTGGTCGGTTGAAATTAAAATCCCATTCATCCTGTGTGGGGGGAGTCCTATTCCTCCAAGCAGACGGGCTTTGCAAAGCAATCTGAGTAATTTTGGGGATATACAGGCAGATCTAGACAAGACCTTCATTTTGGAAAGACAATTGTTAATAAATACGAGGAAATGTATGTGTTCAATAGTCTTTTAGTTCCAGTTCACAAATTATAAGCACCATGATAAAAAAAAATTATCAATACCAGGTTATATTTGCCATTAATGAGATGCAAATAAGCAGTAGGAATAGCTGGTGTTTTCTGTTATTTGGGGAGGTGGTTGCATAGGGAGTACATGGAAAATTTTATGCAGAGTTTAGGGAGAAAATTGCTGATTGTTACTTTTGTTCTCTGTTGACATTAGGGGACGTGTGCATGCATATACAAACACTGCTGGGATTTTCAATTTTTCCTTTTCTATTTTAGCCACAAAATTGCGGAAGTTTAAAATACAGTAACAAGCTTCTTCTTACCCAACTATTTAAGTTTAATATCCATGAAAAAGAAGAGGTTTGCCAATTACGTGTTTCATCCACACTGAACGATAACTGTGCTTTCCTTAAGTCATAACAGTCAAGCCTGCTGCGGAGTGACAAGACCTGGCTTTTCCTTGGGTGTTATTTGATACATGTTTCAGTTTGACATTATGTAAATACTCTGCTATTAGGGAAGAAAATGACATAAAATTGCATCCTTTCTCAATGAGGTTTTAAGTTCTTTCAGTAGCTTCTCTCCTTTTTGAAGCTGTAATAAAGATCATAATTAGAATCCCAGTTGCTTAAGTGAGAAATTAGCATGTTCTTAAATGCTGAGCCGAGACAGGTTCCCAGTGAGACCCCCTCCGGGTATCTGTCCTGCCCCAAAGCGCTTTCCCTAATACCAATTTGCGTTCTAGACGTATTAAAGAAAATGATATTCATTGCCACCTAGCAGTTAATCAGAGCCTTCAGATAGGCTTGAAATAATTCGCAGCCTGACTGCCAAAACCACCTGCACCCGTTCATTTCGTACATCTGTACCCGGGCACGCTCTAAAACTTCTTAGAGATTGGCAGTCCATCGCCCAGTACCAGGACTGAGACAAACTCACTCCTTGCGTGTCCTTCATTCTTACAAACTTGTCACAAATACTACTTAACCCCAACCCCAGGCCTCCTTGCTTGCTGTCTTCTAGGCTGTGGCCAAGGGAACAAAAATCTAATGACTGAGCATTAGCATAGATACCTTATCTATTAGTACATACTTTACCATGTAAATAAGATTTTCACAGATTGGAATAAATTAAAAACTTAATAGGGCTAAAATAAACCTCATTTGTAAATTAATTAAAAACAAGAAGCAAGGAACACTAACACTTAAAAAAAAAAAAAAGACATTTTCATGGTGCAAAATACAGATCTAATTTCCAAATACATGAATGGTAAACTGTAATTGTATGATATGCAAGAAAATACTCAGAACATATGAAACAGTAGTCACAGATTTTGTAGTCAAGATGTTCCCTTTCTGGTTTTCCAAATTGTTGCAGAAGATACCAAAGGGTAAAGCAAATAAAATACTGTCTTTGCAATTGACCCAGGTAGGGATATGATACTGGTGGGAGGTGGATTCAGATGGTGGTGGTGGTGTTTTGTTTTGTGGTGAATTTTTATGTTCTGACATCTCTCCTGCAAGTTCTGCCTAACATGCTTCTGATATGCTCTTGTTTCCACAGGCCAAGGCTGCAAGCACAAAGGAAGTTTGCTCAGTCCCAGCCAAACAGTCCCAGCACAACTCCAATAAAGATAGTGGAGCCGTTGTTACCCCCTCCCGCCACTCAGATTTCTGACCTCTCCAAAAGGAAGCCCAAGACAGAAGATTTTCTCACTTTCCTCTGTCTTAGAGGTAGGAGTCGCGCAGCAGCCTAGGGGGACAGTCTCATTCAAAGAACGAGCTGTAGCACGACACACTGAGTAGCAGCTAGACAAATGTACTGGTGCTACACTTGAATATATTGTGTGCATTTCAACTCTCAGCAATTTGACTGTATCTGCAGCAGGAGCATTCGAGTTCATGGTTGTAAAGACCATAAAATGAGGCCGGTAATAGTGCAAAAGGAAATTTCTTTTATGCTTAGCACTCTGTTATCCTGAATGGGTTTTTGTCTCGCTCTCTTAAGTCCTCCCCATCCTCCTTTGTTTTGTCTGACTATAAACTGAAGAAGTGCTTAACTTGCCTGAGTACTTGTTCCTGCAAGAGGAGAAATCTGGTTGGAAATTCCCCTTCTCTACCTACTCAATGTCCTTTTATTGTTCAATCTGAGTGAGGCTTTTCATCTGACAGTGGGTGGAGGGGTTGCCAGTGTTCTTAGCTGCCCCAGGAACCGGATTGTTCCCATGGTGATAATTAAAACAGGTGAGCTCCTCCACTCTGCAATCCAAATGCAGACGAGGCATCTGAAGTTGTACAGTGACATACCCGAATTATCTCACAGTCACAGCTGCCTGAGCCTGGCTAGAGCTGTATGGCGTGTGTCTGGGATCGCTGCTGTGTGTCTGTGAGCCTGCATGTCAGACTTGGGGACCTAAAGAAGGAGAACCTTACCTGAGTGGTCATTTTTCTTGGGCCTTCCCATGGCCCCGTGTCCCAAGTCATGTGGTGAAGATAGCATTTTCCAGTTTAATCTCCCACTTGTCGTATTTGCTCTCATGGTAATGTTTCTCTTTTGGCAGATGCCCACCACCACCCCCCGGCCTCTTAGCTAGTCACTGCTCCATCCTTGATGTGCTGGAACAATGTCCCTTGCTGTTGTTCTGTCCCATTACCTGCTGAAAGGGTGTGTGTTTGTTACAGGTAGGGCTTGTCAGCAGAAGTCTTACCTAGTGGATTGAATCCTTCAAAACTTGTGTTTGAGTTCCCCTCTCTGGTTCTGAGGTCTCTGTTGCATCTGCGAGCAGCACTGGTCAACACCACCCATAGCTTCCTGCTGCAGCTTTCTCACCTTCATGCAGCATGGTTTGATTTGTTTTTTTTCTTCTCTTCTGTGAGATTTTAGGCTAGTGGTAGCTTTAGACTGGTTGCTAATTTATCTGTCCTGACTCTGATCCAATATGGAGCCTCCATCCTGTTGGGAGTTCTGGTAAAGCAGGTGGGTGGAGGGGATAGAGGGGGGTGGTTTGCTAGCTTTTGTGTTTGTTTAAAGGATTGCGAGGAGCAGAATCTAATGGAGTTTAAAGTGGCATCACAGTCCTCTGAAATTTAATCTGTGGAAATGTATTTCTAATTTAGTCTGCTGTGAGGTTGATCAGTCTGTTGGCAGCGTGTCACTGCTGTGATCTGGGCCAACTGCCACAGTTGTTGGTGGGAAAATTCAGATGGTGTGGGTGTGTGTGTGTATGTGTGTGAGCACACATGGCTGCATTCACACACTTGTTTCCACTGCTTGCTAACTAAGCATGTGTTATTTATAGCTTTGAAGGCACTTGCACTTAAAGAAAGGCAACCTGTGTGGGGATGTGCCTTATCTCCATTTTTATTTCCTACTGTCTCTCAGCATTCTGCTTTAACAATGCAGATGGGAAGCATGGGTACTTTTGTCCTATTCCAGTGCTTCATTCAGAAGGTTTGTTGGGGTTTTTTTTATTTTAATCAGTGGCTGTTTAGCTCTTGCACCTGTAATTTTCTTCTTTGTTATTCATCTGTAGAATAATTGATGTTTTGTATTGTCAATTAAGAACTTGCAATTCATTCCTAATTTCTTCAGCATGCAGGAGTACTCATATATTTCAGACAACAAGTGCATTCAGACGGCAAGATCCCAATTACAATTATATCAAAAACCGCAAGGGAAAATCTGCTCTGAGTACCACACATGGCATGTTCTTGGTCTGCTTAAACGGGCTGAAGAAAAGCAGAAAGGGGAAGCTGTCAGCCTGCTGTTTCAGCACCTCCACGAGCTTATTGCTCCATCACCCCTGTATTCCATCACCCCTGTATACAGCCTGAAAAGAGCCAGTAAGAACAGGGGAGAAAATCTTCTTGGACATCTGCTACTTGGATGCATTTCTGTGGAGGAACAGGAGAGCGGCTCTGGCTTGGAGGGGGAAGGAGTGGGGCTGCTGAGATCGGTATTAACATGGCTCTGGCTTCAGCGTCTGAACTGCTGTGTCCTTCAGGAGGTCCTGGCTGCCTGAGATAGTGCTCGTTTGGTCCCTTGGGACGTTTAGCTCCAGGTGGTTGTCTCTTTTGATGTGTCCACTGGAAAAAACAAGGTAGAAGCTGGTTATTAATATGCTTGCAGGGAGTTCATGTAGCGGCCCACTGGTATGTCCAGCTGCAGAAAGGTCCCACAAGTGGTCTTCTAGGGCACTGGCAGGCTTAGTTTGGTGCTGCTCTTCTGGTGGTACCCAGTGAGCTTGGAGAGGGAAGAGCCAGCAGCTTACTTTAACCCTGCATAGGGAAGTGTCGTGATTTTTTTGGAAGGAGTTTGTTTTGGTTTTGAACCTGTGTGCTATTATTTATTGAAGTGTTGAGGGATTTAAAATTGCTTGCATGGTGGGACATGTGGTTGTTCTGACTTCTGTCCAGATATGTCTGTCCAGCCCTAGCTGTTTGCACTTTCATGATGAAATGCGATGTCTGATTACATGGAAATAAGAGCATGCTCACAGGGTGAAAGTTCAGCGCTTTGAAATCTTTTTAGTAATAAGTGTAGTAGTGATAAGATCCAGGACAGTAAATCCCTATGTTTGTGTAATTTTTTTTTTTTTTTTTAAGTTGGGACACTCTTAGGTCCTAGTAGTTCAAAATGCTCTGATGATATAGTCCCTGTGTTCATGATCAAAGCTTTTCTTCAGTGAGGAAGTCTTTTCCAGGACTGGTGGAAAAACAGCTCTGTGGTCACGTCTCTGTCCTTGTCCCACCACACCCAGCAGTAGTGTCAGAAGCACAGTCTAAATTGTTGCACCATGTCAGCAAGTAGTTTCATCTTCTGTGTTTAAACAGAGAAATTAAAAATCCCATTACCACTACAAGTTCACTCTTCAGTACTCTGGGTTGTTTTAAGCGGCAGCAGCTGAATTCTGAGCATGATGGAGCAGTACTATCATGCAACAGTGTGGAAGAAAGGCCCGTGACGTGCATAGGGCCCCATACTTAAAAAAAAAAAGTCCCATTTACATGGCCTTCTGCTATGTGTCAGAAAATCTAATGATTAAATCGCTTTTATTTACTTGTTTTGTTGTTGGGTTGTTTTTTTTTTTAGCATCCTGTAATTTCAAAGAGAGATAATTTAACCAAGATGACCTCCTTGGTTTCATTTTCCAAAATACTAGGGGCCTTAGACGTATTTTTAATTAGTTTGGTTTTTGAACTCTTGATTGGATAATACAGTGTACTAATTGCTTCTTAAAAGGTAAGCAGAGAAGAATAAAAAAGCTGTAACTGTTGATGAATATCTGAGCACCCTGGAATACATCTAACTGACCAGACTTGGCAAGGCTCCCCTGCTTTTTATTATTTTAGAACCCTTCTTTTTCTTTTTTTTTTTTTTTTTTTTTTTTTTTTTTTATTACATTGTGACCTAGAATTTCCAACACAAGAAGGAAGGGAATAGCACAGATATCTCTGAAGTGTTTGTCTGCAACATTCTTATCTTTAAATAGCTTCTTTGAAGGAGCCCATATGCCCTTTGCCAGAGGCATAATTAGTATCTTTCAGCAGCGTGCATAGATACGAGTGTGTCATCTCCATGTGGTTGTACAATGGCTTTCACTTTTACTGTATTTTCTGCCTCTGATAAAATTTTTCTTAATAGCTTCTGTTACAGTGCATTTAAGTTACCTTTACCCTCCGTAATTATTTACAGGTTAAAAATATTGCTAGTGGAATAATACAGGGCTAAAGGGGGAAGGAGAAACCACTCCCCGTGAGCAATAGATCTTTGGCAAAAGGTGATAACAGGAAGGCTATGATTAGGAGCCTACATTTTAAGAAGTTTTCCCATGATCAATTTTCTAATTAAGCTGGACCTCTGGGAGTTACATGCTAGAGAATTTCAGGGATTCCTAAATAAAGATGGTTTAATTGAGATCTCACAAATTGAGTTTTCAGGCTCTTCTAACAACTCTTCGGCAAAACGCATGACTGTTCGTTTTCTTTGAGTACTGCAATGACTTACTGATCTGATGATTCATTAAAATTGGGCAAAACCAAAATGGAAAAATCTCACTATAGCACACTTGTCCAAACTTCAGTAACTTCTAAATCTCAGTGCCCTGGTCCTCTTGCAGTTTGCTCTTAAACAGGCTTTTTATTTTTTTAAACACCTTGTTTGGGTAGTAGGCACAGGGGCCTTTGATCCCAATTTTCTCTCTGAAGTCTTAATAGGAGGGGTTGCTTGTGCTGGTAGATACCTGCAGGGGTTTTCCATTACAATGGGAGAGTCCCCAAAATAAAAAACTTGCAAGCTCTTAATTTTGGGCATGTTAGAAAACAACTGTTAATTTGCCTAGCTTTTAACGAGGCGGAAGGTACGCTTGCCTGGTAGTTCAATATCCATAGGTACACTGGACTTTGAGAGCCGGTGACTGCATCAGTCACATTCTTGACACACCAGCCTTCCAAGGGAGCATGTTGCCACCACGGACACATGCTCACCAGATCAGAGTAAGCACATTAAACAGCATAGCAACTTGATTAGGCTGGAAGCAAAGCAATGAAATGCTGTCACTGGCCAAAACTCTGAGCTGCTTTGCAGTCTGGCTTAGTTTTTATAATTCCAAAATAATATTAAAACATGCAGATGTACAATAATTTGTTTAAAATACTGGAAGAAGACTTTTTATTGATTTTGTCGTTAAACCAGTTGGTATTTGAGACTAAAATCTCAATGGGTTGGATTGAAAACACAAGAATAAACTTTGACGTTTTGAATCTTAATTGCACAAACCATTTCATAAAAATAAGTTTGCATTTAGTAACTGTAATCTCACAATTCCAAAGATCTTTTTTAAAGTGTAAAATAGGAAACATTTCTTATATGTGCAACCATTTAGTCCACCTGTGGAATATGCTGCTCTGGGCTGCTAACTCACTCTCATGGTGGTTTAGCACAAGAGTAATTCAATCAGTGTTGGCAGGGAGAAGTGAATGTGCAGGCTCACAGTGAACAGCACGTGTATGAAGTACACGGAGAGAACCTGGCAACTAACACTGTGGCATTATTCCTTCCCAGGGGATGGGAGTGCTGCTGGAGGGCCATCCCTCCAGGCATGCAGCGGAGGATGCGTCTTTACATCAGTGTGTGCCTACTGGGAGATTTAAGAGGTGGGAAGAACTGCTGAGTGCAAGATAGAATAGCCTCTGTGTAGTACTACAGCTGAATCAAAGTTTTTCCCTGCTTTTCCCGTTTTGGGGCCCCTTTTCTGATGTTAATGATGCCAATATCTACCCCTGCAAAAAGCCACAGGATGAAATTAACTCGTTGAAATGGG
>NW_009259588.1:6034242-6034856 GCF_000687185.1 Egretta garzetta
TCGGCAAGCTGCTTAGTTTTTCTGTAAAATGAGGATAAATGTTTAACTCTGTATGTAGGTATTTAACTCTGCGTATAGGCGTAGCTGGGTGTTGATTATGGATGAGCTACTGGCAGAAAATCAGAGTGCTGTGATGGCAGCAGCAGCACTTCAAAACCTCGCTGCCCACAGTTTTTGGTGCCCAGGTGGGCAATGTCAAGTATTCTGGCAAAGGCAATTCCTGCCTTTCCTCCCAGCCAGAAACCTGTGAGCCTGCTTCTGGAACCTGTGAACATACCATAGGTTCAGTGCTGCCCAAAAGACTTATTTTGTGCTGGGAATGGGGCTCAGGACCTCTTGGGTATGAAACACAGCCTGGTAGCCTTTTGGGAATGGCAGCGTGGTGGTTTGGGACTTGCAGACTTGCCTTGTTCATGGTGGAGGGGAACATAAAGCTGGGGGTTGAAGTGTATGTGGGAAGGGCTGGTTTTGAGGCTCACTGCCAAATCCAGCCAGGTTAGGGGAGGGAAATTGCTTTGAGATTGTCAGATATGAATTGTAGATGTGAAAGCACTCTACTTTTTTTTTTTTTTTTTTTTTTTTTTTTTTTTTTTTTTTTTTTTTTTTTTATAATC
>NW_009259588.1:6034922-6053802 GCF_000687185.1 Egretta garzetta
ATGTGAAAGTCCTTTTTTTTTTTTTTTTTTTTTTTTTTTTTTTTTTTTTTTAATACTCAGTAGTCCGTTACTCTGGTGTGTGTGTTGTTACCTTTGGAAAGTGAACCTTTTATTTTTTGCCTGCAGATTCGGGCATTTCCCCACCCTTAGTCCATTTCACTAGAAAAGGAGCAATTTTCTTTCCCTTTTCAATTTTAGCTCTACTGCTTTGAAGAACGGACCAAGAAGGAAATGGGGTTTATGTGACTACACTAGCCGATAAGTTAGCCATCTTGTGATTTGTACGATGGCAGAGGAAGGGAGAGGTTGAGCATCAGTGTGTTTATGAGCTCTTTTTTATTTCTGTACTTGGGATGGCCTTTTCCTCCCTCCTGCTCAGGCTCCAGGGAGCTCCCTCTGGGACTGTTCCTGCAGGTGGAGTCAGACAAGTGAGATACAATTGCTCTTTCCTATAGAGTTTATGCAGTTCATTCTCTTTTAGCCTTGCTCCGTAAAACGACCATAAAGTGCGGGCATAAATTACATTTATTCGCACTTCAGGGACTTGGTGCTGTCCTGCCAAAACATAGTAAGTAGGACATATAATAAATGCGAAGCAGGCCCTAAATTTTAAGCATTGAGATGCCAGTACCTCAGGAGCATTTGGGAGGCAAGGTTTTTCCACCTGCATACAGCCCCAAAATGGGGCCGTGTGTCAGAGGAGAAGCCAAACCTCTGCATGCGGTTCGTTGTAGGGCTTGGCATGCTGCATGTTTTCTGGGGCAGGTTTAAGTCCCACATACCTTGACCTGCCTTGTGCTTAAATCATTCTGATGTCTTAAATTGTTTTAAGATTTTTCCAAAGGACATCTGGGTTATGTTTAATTGTTAGGAGGAAAAAAAAGAGAGGAGCTAGAGGGGGAGTTGGTGTAAATAATTCATGGAGAAGAATCCTCCAATTTTGTAGAAACCGCAGCCCAAATTACAGAGAAGGCTCTTGGATTGAGATGATTTTTGTTGTGGTTGTAACATACCAGGGTTTGAATCCTGTCCAGATGAAAACATTTGGTTTGTACTTCAGTAAATATTTCAGAAACACTGCCAGCTAATTCTGAAGAGTAATGAAATAGTGTTTTTGGCAAAGCGCATGCACTTTCCATACTTCTGATTCCACTCTTCAGATCCAAATTCAGAGGTTTTTTAATATGTTTAGCTAGTCCAAGACAAAAGTTAATGTAATATAATGAGAAACAAAACATACAGTAATTTAGGAAGGAAAACTGCACATTTGTCAAATAAAAAAAAAATTTAATAACCTCATTAGTCAAATAAAATGGCTGAAAAAGGGTATGGTTTATTCTATTAATCAGGCACTTGCCGCTGAGGTCAACGCATCTGTATGTACAGGTTGCGTAAGCATCAGTTCTGCCTACTGTTAGTAGCAAGCCTCAATTTTGCACATGCAAAGGGTACTATCTCTCTGAGAAAGCTGCTAAAAGCAGCACCAGGACTTAAAAAACATATTTTACTTTGTACTTATTGTTGTATAAGCATCAAATTGTAATAACAGAGGACATAAAATACATTTGTCATCCTTTCATATGCACTAGGCAACACTTTGTGTGTAGTTGTGGTAATTTTTTCCTATACAGTTAGGTTTTCTTTTGTGTTGCTCTCACAGTAGGAGGGAAGACAAAAATACTCAAGAGAGAATTTCAATAATGAAACTGCAGATACTGACGGAAACAGTTGCCAAACATTCTTCAAACCTCATTTTTTAAAGGGCTGAGTATCCTCCCTTTTTGTAATAATTCATAGCTCATTGTAACCACGATGAGTGAATTTAAAAAAGACAACTCACCATTAATGATTTTCTCAAAATTTGCTGCGCATAGCGGTATCTGATCACAGGAGCAGTACTCTGATGCTGGTGAGGAGAGGGTACCTGGGGTTCTGTTGGCTATCTGAGCTTTCCGCATGGCTTGCAATCCCTTAGTCGGCCATGGCAATTTGTTAGGCTTTCAAAATCTCACACTGAGGGCCAGCTTTGGTGATTTGGCCTTCCTGCAGTGATTTGGAGGAGGGGAGAGGGCTGGGAAGTTCCCTCCAGGTTGCTGCCTGGCCTTGGCTGTAGCTTTCCTGCTCTTGACTGTGAGTTAATAGTGACTTAAGTGGGAAAAAGTGAGCGGCACGTGTCCAGATCAGGGCAGCAGGTCGACAGCACTATCAGACAGATACTCCTGTTAAAGCTGCTCAATACAAGGTGTCCTTCCTGCTTTGCTCTATTTGTTACTACTGAATGTCAGTAATTCTTTCAGTATCTTCATCTCCCATTGCTCCTTCAGCCTGTGTCCATCTGCTAACTTACCTCTTGCCGCTCACCTCTTTCTCCAGGCCCAGAATATTTGAGCCCCTCCCCTCTTCTGCTTTTCTACTGCTGCATGCCCTTTCTTTCAGCTTACTTCTTCTGCATGGCTTCTCCTTCCTTCCCAACGAGTTGTTGTTGTGATGTGCCTCATCTAGTTCTCTGGTGATGGCATGTGCTTTTATGCAAATATTGATGCAAAGCAAATCAACTGTCTTGGGGGGAGGGGTGAGGGGGAAGGCATTTAGGAAGTGTGTGCCTAGACATCATCAGGACAGAATGTAAAACGTGCAGCTCCTACATGAGATTGGAAACATACTGCGTTTCGTGTTTTGTTTAATAACATGAAGTGATATATTAAGCTACACATTCAATAAGAAAAAGTGTGCATAGAAATTTTCCAAATCTTTCCGTGAGAGCTTGTAACATTACATTACAGTTACAGCATTTATTAATGGACTTTAATTTCCTTAGTCTGGGATTTTAATCTGAATCAGTTCCCTGATCTGATTCACCACATGGCCCCACAAAAAAGTTATACTGCCACAGTTGAGGTGGTGGCACGGGAATAAGAACAAGAGGCCAGACAGAGGTAGATGCTCTGTTGACAGTTTTTGATGCCAAGAAAAATGTCCATGCAGCCACAGACAGTCTAGATGGTTCCTTGTATGAAATGTCTTCTAAATAAGTGGTGGAAGTCAAATTTTATTTTCTAGATTACCATCAGATTTGCTGAGTGAGCGGGGGTTTTCAGGCACCTGCTGATCGGGTGCATGGCGGGGTGGGTTTCTCAGTATGGAGGGCTTTCCCCAGGCGCTGGAGGACTGCTCCCCTGCTTCTTCCCCTTCAGGGCCCATGGTAGCAGCTGCCTGCACAACATGGAGTCTCCCAGAACAGAAAGAGACTTGTAAAATTCAATACAGCCACAGGCTCTCATAACTCTCTTGCAGATTTTTCTGCTGTTTTCTTGGGGATGGAAAGCAAGGAAGGGGGAATTATATACCTAGAGTGCTGAGACCTGGCATGCACCACCTCCCAGGCACAGATGTTGCCCTCTGTCTGGAGCATTGCAGCTCTTCTCTTTTGCTGTTGCTTATTAATTAAATTCTAATGTTGCTCTTTAGATTGCCCTGGGTAGGCTTTGAGAATCATGCCTTGGTGAGGCGGGGAGCCGGGGGAGAAGAGGAAGAGGAGGGATGATTGCTCATCTTTACTCTTGCTGTCTGGCTGGGAAAATATGTGCAAGAATGAACTGGCATAGCTGCCCTTTGGGTTTCTGTTGCTGAGTGTGTCCAGGCAAAGACAAAAATGTACAGAATAATGTGTGTCAGAAATTAAAAAATCAAGCAAGCGGACTGTATGTTCTGTGAACGTGTGTATATGTATGCGTCTGGTGAACCTGCAGTTTTCCCTATTCTCATGCCGTTTTGAAGAGTTTTTATCATCTTGCTGTCATACATAATTTTCATTATAATGATCTGTTATACATGGAGAAAGAAACCTGAGAGCAACAACTCTCAACGAAGTCTGCCTGTAAGGAAAACCACCAAGTTCTTAACTTGAGATGAAGACAGGTCAGATTTCTGAGGAAGGGCAATATATTTTGTTAGACCAACTGATGTAGCTGAAAAAAAAAGAAACAGCTCTTGAGCGCATGTTCCTCTCCACATCTCCAATGATCTTAGACATTTGTGGCTACAATAACACTATTTAATATTGTTTATATAAATCAGCAGCTTTGAGTGACAAATGGGATCCCCTGTAGAGGCAGGCTATGGCATCATATACACATCCCTGTCTGGTCTCAGAGACAGTGAGGGGTATTTATTATAATAAAGAAGGTGAGTGATCACCTAGCTTCCACTCTTAACAGTGCAGCTTCACTCATATGAGCTTCGTTAGTTCTTCAGTCATGAGAAGTCTGAGTTTTATTTCCGTAACAGGAGTTTTGGAGCGTTCTCTTTGCTCTTTGCTTGGTCTAAACCACGAGTGCACATCAACCACTCACACTTACGCATGTTAGGTATTGACTAATCAACATAATTGTCATTCATTTAGCTTGAATGAAATCACGGTGTACTTAAAGCCTTGTCTTTCCTTCAGTTTGCTCATAAAGGGAGTTTGCAGTATCTTGAGTAGCCTTTTTTCAGTATTTTAAACTAGTATTTTCTCAGCCTTTTGGACATGTTTAGCTACATAGACTTAAAGTGAAAGTGGTTTTAACCAGCTCAACCCATAGGTGTGAACAAATTCTCAGTATTTGAGTCTGTTCCAGAACTGAAATCTTATTATAAAAGACAATGATAAAAACAGTTCTAATATTAAAAGTAAACAAGAAAACTCAAAGTTTTTAGATTTCTTTCAGGGTCTTCCATCCACAACAGTGCTTAAATAGAACAAAAATGCGTGAGTTCAGCCTTTTTTTTTTTTTTTTTTTTTTTTTTCTGTTCTGCAAGTCAACTTTAATAAATATGTAGGAAAGCTGGGAGGGGAGGAGGCGACCCAAACTGAACGCCAGCTTTTCTCCGAGGTCTCATATTGCAGAGCACTTAGATCAGTAAAGTGAGGGCTAGCAGGACTCTCCTGTGTTATTGGACGTTGCTAGTCTAATTTCTCTGGAAATGTACTTCCCAAACAGTCCCAGCTGTCCCAGGAATGCAGTTTAACCATTGCTGTTCATAGTTCATGATTGAAAAGAATTAAAAAATGTCATTCTGACTTAAGATTTATGCACTGAGATTACGACATCTGAATAGCAGGAGTTAGGTGAAGTTTGTATCTGCTCTTATACTTGGGTTAGACCCTCCATCCTTTCTAAGCGGAATGACACAGTACTATATTTTTTGTGCTTTAAAATTAAAAAAAAAAACACCAAAAAACATTGCTATTGTAATAACATTTGTGTTGCAGATGATAATTTTTTTGCTGGTTGCTGTTGAAAGCAGCTGACAGAAAAGCTCAGGGATGTGGAACTCTAGGGAAGATGAGGCTTCAAGAATAGATGCTGTATCTGGTCTCCTATTTTAGTGTCTCAGAAGGATAAAATTTCTGACTATTTCTCTAATTATAATAGAGAGATTTCAGTCTGCATTTGAATCTAACTTTGAGCGTTCCTAACAGTATGTTTCTTCTACTGGCATCATTTGTTAATGCATTAATGCACTGATGGTGCCAGACTTTGGATCCTGATTAGAACTGATGCACAGTACAGACCTGCAGAGCTAATAACTTCTGAGTCCGTACCACAGACTTGGGTACCTAGGTGGAAGAAAAAAGACAATTTATTTTTAAGGCAGCACTGTCCTGGAGTAGCTGTTATGGAGTCTTCTAGTTAGTTGATGTTGAGACTTAAAGCTCCCCTCCAAGCAGAAGAATTAATTGCTTCTCAGCACCTTTTACCTACTATGGTTGATTGCTTAGAGTGTGCCAAAAAGTTCTGGGCTTGCATAAAAAATGTGAAGGTTTTTGTTTCTGTAAGTTGCTACAGCTCCCGCGCCTTGAAATATGTCAGCAATCTTAATTTGATCATTAGTCTGTATAAATATGAAAGTTGGGGCATGCAAAAGGCTTTCCCCCTAGGATAACCATATGTGTCCATACATTTGTGTCTAGGTTGGATGGATTAATACGTACGTGGGGGGGGGGGGGGGGAGGGGAATCGTCGTGCTCTAGGTGCTGCTGGAGTGTTTCCCCTAGCTGTCCCAGGGCTACCATTGATGCCTAGCATGGGCTGCCAGTGGGGATTTTCTCTCTGCTTCTCCCCAAGGAAGCCACAGTCCCGAAGGAGCTGTTACAGAGACCAAGAGCAGAGGTCTTTACAGGCAGGGGCTAAGCCCCATGCAGCCGCTCACTTGCTCTGCCGCCAGTGGGATGGGGAGAGAATCGGAAGGGTAAAAGTGAGAAAACTTGTGGCTTGAGATAAAGACAGTTTAATAGGGAAAGCAAGAGTGGCGCGCACAAGCAAAGCAAAACAAGACAAGGAATTCATTTGTTCACTGCTTCCCATGGGCAGGCAGGTGCTCAGCCATCTCCAGGAAAGCAGGGCTCCGTCATGTGTAAGAGTGACTTGGGAAGACAAACGCCATCACTCCAAGCATCCCCCCCCTTCCCTCTTCTTCCCTCAGTTTATATGCTGAGCACGATGTCACATGGTGTGGGATATCCCTTTGGTCAGCTGGGGTCAGCCCTCACGGCTGTTTCCCCTCCCGGCTTGGGGTGAGGAGCAGAAAAGGCCTTGACGCTGTGTAAGCCCTGCTCAGCAGTAACAAAAACATCCCTGTCTTATCAACACTGTTTTGGTCACAAGTCCAAAACGTAGCACCATACAAACTACTTTGAAGAAAATTAACTCCATCCCAACCAAACCCAGTACACTTAGGAAAGGATAGTTCGTTGCAGAAACAGCCTATCCTGGTTTTTGTGCCATATTTAGATAGCCATTCATTAAAATGTAATTTCTGTAGTTTAGAGTGTTTCGTACAAACCTGGTGGGAGCAGAAAACATGTAACCCAAAAATAAGCTTTAGTTAGTTGTTGGCAATGGCAACACCAACAGCTCAAAACCAAACAAAACACAGAATTGCTGTTGCAAAGAGCTCGAAGCCAGAAGTGTTTCCTAAGGAAACATCAGCCAAATAGCCACTACCTTGTGCTGTTGGTCTGTAGCCCAGCTCTTTGTCCTTTGTTTTATTTAGCTACAGGAAAATAATTGAAGCGATGAGTCCCCATTCTCCAGTTCTATAAACTTTCTTTTTTTTTTTCCCCTTTCTGCACCAAAATAAATGTTTTTGTGAATAAGTAGAAGGCTGCTAGGGCACCTGTCCCTCCAGGGGATAGACCGAAGACTCATTTCAAAGTAGAAACTAATGTCATGCATAAGGGAAAGTGTTCATTAGTTATCAGCAGTATTTGTACATTTAAAAATAGTTATTAGATTGCTATAGTCCTGTAATGTGTCTTGATGCAGTGCAGGGAAACCTGTACACTGTTGCAAGTCATGCATAAAAGAAATTTTGTGCAAGAGTTACATTTAAATTACAACCATGTATTGTTGTTAAGCTTGTGAATCCTCACTTCTCTTACTGATTTGCATGTTGTATCTTAGCCTTGCGCAAACAAGGCAGGTTAGGGGCAGCATCATGGGAAGCAAGCAAGAGATGAGAAGCAACATCCTCAAGAGGAGCCCACAGGGAATCGGGAGAACTTTGCTCTTTTCTTTCCTTTGCCAGAGACCTGCTAGACAAATTTAAAGACCTCAATGTCTTGGGTTTTTCTCTTTGTTTAAAAATGAAGCAGAATACTGCAAAGCATTGTGTACAATACTGTAGAGGTCTGCAAAACATTCTGAAGTTTAAATACTAATATTTTATTGTAATAGTAACCTAAAAATATTACCAGGGTGCAGATTGGTTTGTAAATGCTCTTTTTTCTTCTGTTTGGAAAAGCTGTACGCTTCTAGTTTGGGTGTTAAGACTTCAGTAGGGCACTTAAGCACGCATTTGAAATTAAGCCATGTGCATTATTAGTCCTTTTTGGAATACACAAAGCTATTAATTAGGGCTTGTAGCAAGACTGTTTGTTTGTCATACTTTAGTATGAACAGAATGTGCTTGGGGCGGGGGGGAAACCCTACTTTTCAAGCACATACATGTCCTGTTGGTAAAAATTAATAAATAAACCCCCTCCAGTTAGTCATGCAGTAGTGTGACCTTCCAGCTCTGAGGCCACCTCTTACCCTGCTATGTGTAACACTAAAGTAGGTTATGATCAATATGGTTCGTGCAGTAAGTGAATGTAATGATGCTAATGAGCCATTTCTTTATAATGATCAGGTTCTCCAGCCCTGCCCAGCAACATGGTATATTTTGGAAGCTCTCAGGATGACGAGGATGAAGAAGAGGAGGAGGAGGAGACAGAGGACGCAAAAACAGCCACAAACAATGCTTCATCATCATGCCAGTCAACCCCCAGGAAAGGAAAAACGCATAAACATGTACCAAATGGGCAAGGTAGGTCCTAAATGGCACTGTTCTTCCACGCTGTCTATTAAAGAAATTTATGAGCTGAATGTGCTTAATCCTTGTCCGTCCTTCTGGGTCTGACTTGAAAAGGATATGGACCATAATGGGAAAAGGGAGTGAGATGTAGTGTTAGCATCTTCTGCTTTAACCTGTTTCTCCTGGCAATCTGAACTCCATCTGTGGCAGAACTGTAACTGCAGGGCTGGAATTTATATATATACACACACACTGGAGTTATACACACACATATATATATATGTATAGACACACATAGTCACTCTCTCTCTGGCTTTTTTGAGACTGATGTTTAATCTAGAATGTTTTTGTTTTATCAAAGTTAAATATAAGCATCCACAAGTGTTACCAAAACGTGTGGCAGGGGCAACACTTAATTTCTCATGTGCAATATTGATACCACAATTGCAGTAGGTTAAGATACTGTATTCATGTTGTTGATTGAAAGATTTTATGGAAGCAGCTTCTTCAAGTCAGTTATTCCTTTGCAAATCAACAGAAGCTGCATTCATTACACAGTATTTCTGTCATGACGTCCTCGTGCCAGATCTTGATATCCGTGTATGGATCCATGTATGTTGCAACATCACCTAATGTAAAATGGAAGACCTAAAAACCACGCTGAAAATTTTCTGAGCCTGCTATAATGCTCCACTGGCCAAAGTCCTGTGTGATGTGGTTCTTTTTAGAGAAAGAGCTCTTATAACATAACAACTTTGTGCCCTCTTTGTCTGACATTATTCGAAATGGAGCCTGTGCTCTCTGTTCCCTTCCTCAGTATTAGTTTACCATGAAAATCTTTCTTTCTGGTGACTGCCCATTCAGCTCTCCTCCTATTAAGAGGAGGACTGGGAGGAAGGTCTGTCTACAGCGCACTTTTGGAGAGATGGTTGTGACTTGAGCCTGCTTTTTTTTTTTTTTTTTTTTTCCCCCCCCTTCTTTCATGCTACTCTCTGCTCTTAAGAAGAAATTAGTAGATCCCGATTACTTCACTGTGCTTGGTCCTCATCTCTGCTTTTCAAAAGGGAGTTTTCTATAAAGGATGCCCTTGTTACATATACCAAAATTATTTTTCATTACTATGTCTGAATCTGGTTTTTATTGCACACCCAAGCTCAAAAACTCTTTGTGAAGCACTTGTGGAGAAGTGCAAGGTGACGTTATGCCTAATAGCATTTCAACTGTCAGCTGCAATCAGGAGCTTTAGTGCTGTAAAAGCCATGGATCAAAACTTGGCACTTTGGATTGATTTCTAAATAACCCCCCCAAAATAACAGACACAAAACTCTACATATGGAAAATGAGATTGCACGTAACAGAACTGCTGCCTTAGAGTTTTGAATGTGATATATCATTACAAAAGAAGCTGATCGTGTTCCTTGAGAATGTCCCAGATGGCAGCCACTTTGAAATTAGCTCAAAACCAGAGACACCTGAAATCTTAATTGGGGGTAAGTAAAGGCAAACTTAATGAGCCATCTAATGGCTTCATAATCTTTATCAATATAGATCAGAGTGAGCATAAATGAAGCTGCTGCTTTAATAGATCTGCAAAAGACCTTTATAAAATACATAGGAGACAATGTGAGATGTTTTGACAAAGGTGATGAAACAGGAATTCCCAGAGAAGGCAGCTTGTTCTTCTTCGTCATTGTAATTTCTTTTTTTCCCTTTTTTTTTTAATTAAAATTTCCTTACCCAGGGGTATTCCCATTTTTCAGTGTCTGTTATTTTGGTTGACAGCCAATAGTATTTTTGTTTCCTGTGAATAAAGTAGATTCTGGTTCATGTGTGTCTGTTTTAAATGAGACCACACACAAAGGCAGACCAGGGACGGGTGCAGCAAATGAACTTAATCTAGCGTGAGAGTCTATTTTTAATGAATTAAAGTCTTTTGTTTTTAATATAAAATGTGTAGTCAAGCACTTTGGACCTGAAAATGCTAAGCATTTGCTATGACATACAACAACAAAGGTTCAAGGCTTGATTAATGTCATTAGACAGTGTCAAATAATTGCTTTCTACTACATGGGGGCCAGAACAACTTTCCTGGGTGAAGTCATTTGTCAATATCCTCTTCTGACGCCAATATGGGGCGTTATTAGGAATGCACACCAAACTATTTGTTATAACCTAGCCTGTTGAGCCACCTTTTGAACAGCTAACTCAATCGGAAACACCTAAGTATGAGTAAGAAGCACGTATAACACATGGCATAGCTTGGTGCATGAATTGAAGTAGTTAGCTCAACTGACTTAGAATCATAGAATCGTTTAGGTTGGAAAAGACCCTTAAGGTCATCAAGTCCAACCGTAAACCTAGCATTGCCAAGTCCATCACTAAACCATGTCCCTAAGCACCACGTCTACCCATCTTTTAAATACCTCCAGGGATGGGGACTCGACCACTTCCCTGGGCAGCCCGTTCCAATGCTTGACATCCCTTTTGCTGAAGAAATTTTTTCTAGTATCCAGTCTAAACCTCCCCTGGTGCAACTTGAGGCCATTTCCTATCGTCCTATCGCTTGTTACTTGTACTTGGGAGAAGAGAATGCTCCCAACCCTGCTACACCCTCCTTTCAGGTAGTTATAGAGGGCAATAAGGTCTCCCCTCAGCCTTCTCCAGGCTAAACAACCCCAGTTCCATCAACTGCTCCTCATCAGACTTGTGTTCCCACACTGCTTTCGTAGATATATTTAAAGCATCAGATTGCTACCTGTGCCTTTTCATCCTCCTCTCTTAGTACTTCTGATGTGCTGCACACATATTGAACTGATAAAGAGCAAAGTAAAATGTTTGGCAGGAGAAGTGTTTATCCCTCACGTTCACAGGAGTGCGGAAAAGGGATATGTAGCAATGTGCAAGTCTTTCCTTCGTGCAGTATCTTAGTGCGGGCAGTGATAGTTTTGCGGTTAAACCGTTTCCTAAGATATTGCTGTGGTTGTGACAAGGGAAAATGGTAGAGCTGTGCTCTTAAAAATTGGCTTCATGTCATTGCCAAACTTCAGCTGATTAGGCCGGGTCTGACATATGTTAAGCTAAGTTAGCAGCAGTTAAAGGCTTGGATGTCATTGGTGGCGATTTGTGCCTTGGTTAGAAACTAGTATTAGTTCTGCGTGGGTGTCTCTCATGCTGTGTGGGATGTTCTGCATGTAACTCTTCCCATTACTGCCTTTTTCAGCGTGCTTAAACTTACAATGAACAATTCTTGCTAAGAGAAGATACTTTTTCAGTATCAGAATTTTTCAGGTACAGATTTTCAGTATTTGCAAGAGAACTGTTCTCTTGTAGAGTAAAATGTGTGAGTCATTCTTAAGGTATGATCTCACAGTACGTGTCATAGACTAATTCAGGTCAGAGAAGACCCCAGGAGGTCATCTAGTCTCACCTCGTCCACAAAATACCAGTGAAGACTTTTCTGACAAATTCAGCAACAAAGTTGGCAGAGGTTTGTGCTTTTAGTTATATATGTCTTTTAAGGAGGGGGAGATTTTAGAAGCTTTCTAAAACTTGATGTGGAATTTTGGCCCTAATAAGAATTATTTTAATTGAGTTTGCATTTATAGCAGGGTTAAAATGGTGAAAGGTCAGAAACTAATCAACTGAATCACTTGGCCTCCATATAGCTACTGACTTCAAAAGGATATTTTCCCAGCTAAGAAACCATATGAACATTTAGTTGGAATAGAGAAATCCCTCTTGCTGCTTCAGTCAGGGATTTCATCTTTTTAAAGTACGTAGTTCCTTTTTAACTTCAGACCTTCTAAGTAAGTTTGTGGTGAATTTCAAAATTAACATATGGAAAGTTACGGATGATATGGTGCTGCATATTGTTGCAGCAGCTAGAGCAGAGGTTCAGATGACTGTTTGTAATTGCAGCCCTGTTACTGACCCTTATGAGTGTGGGTGTAGGAACCCCGTAATTCTCGGTGTTTAGATCCAGAATGCCCAGCCACGGGGTACCTGTGTGCTGCTCAGATGGATATGCTTATTTTCCAGCTTGCATTCTGTATGCATCTCAAATGACCATCAGTCTATCTGAGACTATTACACGGCTTTGAACGCAAGGAATTCGGTGGAAGAAGCAGGCAGGAGCATTGGCTTAAACAATGTGGTTTTTCTTCAGTGTAGTTTCCAGGTGTGGGGAGAAATTTCTCAACCACAGCCTGGATGACAGGGCATCTTGCCAGCATGGAGGAGGAGATGGAGAGACATTGATCTATTAGAAAATTGACCTTATGCAAAGGGAGGAGGGCGTCAGTCATCAGCTGCTGCAGGCTGACGTGCTGGGAAAGCAGGTTCTCCGCAAGCGAGCTGTACTCTGCTTCCCTGGGGGACAGGGAGGTACCGAGTCTAAATTACATCCCCCCACTGCTCGGAGGAAATTCCAAGTTGTAGGTAAGAGGGTAGGCTTAGGTCTCTGTTTCTTTAAAACTAATTCTTTGAATTCCTCCCAAGTAAATAAATCCTACTTTGATTTCATTCTGTGGCACAATGGAAGGTTTTCTCTGCAGGCTCCTGAAGGAAAATGTTTGCAGGTGCCAAGTCTTTTGTTAGGCAGGCTGGGATCAGGAACTGGAAGATGCAGTTAGGGAGTTGCTGGGTTATCGGTCCCATCACAAAAGCAAAAGGGCATAGGCGTTACTGTACTTGAAAGGGCTTGTGGACTGGAAGAGGGCCTCAGGAGGAGCAGCGTACACAGATACAGTTGCGCAGACAACTTTGAAATTGCACGCAGCAGGCTACAGTTCCTCTAATAATGGTTGGCTAATTTCCTCAAGAAGGATGATTGCAGGATTAGGTATTTCTCACACCAGCACAGCAGTTCAAAGGTGAAGAGGAGAGCACATCTGGGCCAGCACACCTGGGAATGTTGTGTTTGTCTTCAGATGCCCAAAATGGACAATTAAGTTCTAATTTACATTTAGGAAAACAAAGTTAGCCATCATTATTTGTAACCAGATTTCTTCATGAAGGAGAGTCTTGTTTCCTTTGCTGCAGCAAACCGGCTCCGGTGTGTCAGAAAACCTACTGGGTCAGAAACAGTTACTGGTCCATGCTAGGTTTTGTTTATGTGGTCAGATAAAAACTGCTCTGCGTGCCTTTTGCCTGAAATGAGCTGGGGAGCAAATTGTGTAGATGCCTTTTTTCTTAAAGCTCAAATTTCAAAACAGACCTGGCACTAGTGCATAGTAAGCAGGCATCGCTAGAAATACTATACTCTGCTTTAGTGCTGTCTTCCTCGCTTACCAGAAGCACAGAAGAATGTTTTGCTTCTCAATTTGCAATGGATAATTTAGCAGAGTAATTTCCTTACATGTGTAGTAACAACGATGATGCAGAAAAAGATTGTAGATATTTTTTTCTTATTATTTCAGGATATAGTTCAATGCAGTGTTTGTACATTTGGGGCTTAAATGGCATATCTTTTACATACATTACTGTTTGAGAGTGTTGTGAGAAAATTCAAATTTGTGATTGCAATTCCTTATTTAGTTTTGGTTTTAACTAAATTTTATATTTGCGGGTAGGTACGTAAGATGGAGTCTTAGGCTCATGCATCTTTTCCAGTGAAATTAATCCTGAAGAGGTAAACATTTAGAAGAAAAATATTTTCTGCATCCAGCTAAAATGCAGAATGAGAAAATTTCAGGCAGAGTGCTACAATAGTTAATGGGTAGGCAATTATTTTGATGATTTACAGCCTTTTGTTGAAATACCATGGAACCAGTAATTGTTGCAATAAACATTTTTGCACATTTAATTTTTCTGCAAAAATATGTAACATGAAAATTACCCGTTTTGCAGTAATTTGCATATTTAAATATGCAAATCACCCACAACACATTTGGGGATTTGCGGATTTTGAGTAGCTAGATGTATGACCTGTGGAGAAGAATAGGGGAGCTGGAAGTTACTCAAAAAAATCGAATTGTTATCCTGGTGAGAGACTTGTGATAACACATAGACACTTCTTGTATGGACTTGCTGCTTGGCGAGTGACCCCTTTGATGTTGTTTGTGTCGTAATGGTTAGGTGAGAGTAATGAATTTGTGCTAAGACGAGACACTCAGTATTGAATTTTTGCAAACGGTGGCGTGGTGTCTCATACCAATAATGCTCCTCTCAATGGCCCAATATATATTCCTGTGAGTGTAGGGTGTTGAGCTGTGTTATTGATAGTGTCAAAAACAAATTCAGTGTTACCTGCCACGGTTCTCCTGTTCGACTTCTGTTAGCATGCAGTTATGGAAATTTTGTTGCAGAGTTGCCCACTGACAAATTGCATAACACTGCGTTAGGGCTGGAGAATTGCGGAAACAGCAGTACCGCACGCTTTCATACGATGTTGTGGTGTCCTTTTCTCCTGAAGTAAACCTTTGCCGCTGACCCTGAGTAGGTAGATCATGTTGGGGGGCTCCAGAAGGCAGCTTCTATCTCTGGCAGTGGTCTAGAGAAGTCTGAACATACCTAACACTTAAGGAAAACAATCAGCAGTATGAAAATACTCTGTTTTATGGAAGTAGATCATTGTTTTAGTTCCTCCGGGAGGGGAAAAGAATTACTGCCTGGGCCCTTTAAGGCAGTTTGAGAGCCACATAAATGTTTTCACAGTGACTTAAAACTGAATTAAAGCCAGAGCAAGAATGTTTTTGTACAGTAACGGATACTTAATGCCAGAAAGTTGATTAATATTACATCTCTTCCCAAACATGATCTATGTAACAACATGAGGTTTGCATTGGAATAGCTGGCTTGGGTTCACAACATTGGCAAGGCTCCCTTTTCTCCTTCTAAAAACAAAACTTCTCCCTTTCACTCTTAACTTCCCTCTTTGTTTTGGATAGTTTCTTGAATGCAGAGTCACTTGCTTTACACAGCACGAGCTCTGCAACAGGCAGCATGTGTGTACATATATGGTCCATACCTTTATCCTCCAGACACTGGCATAAAGCAAGAGGGTTCATGCATCAGTACTCTACTGTCCCTGCAACAGACTCCCCCGTTATCTCAAGTATAAAGCATATCTAATGCAGGAATAATCTCCAGGAGGGCTTGGGAGAGAAAGCTTTGCCCATGGAGTCAGCAGTTGGCTGAACCCAGTCCAGTAATTCTGCTGCTTCCACAGTAAAATCCTGATTATTGTATATACTATAAATTGGCTTCTGAATGACTGGCTGGATGTATCCTATAAAATATTTGCATGCAAATTAATTTGTAGGAATACTTCAGAAAATTGCTGAAAACACAATAAATGTTTATAGCTCACTATGGTGTCAATTCTTGTAGTAAATGCTTAGTTAATCTGTAGTAATTGAGCACATCTGTGGCTTTACTTGATCAAAAATTTTTTTAGCCATTATTGTAGCTGCACCTAGTACATGCACAATTTACACAGTTTGCGTAGGGATTCTTTATCACCGTTTCAAATGAGATACCCCAAAGTCCCTGTATGGGATCCTGGGTGAATATTGGTGCCCGGGGTCCAGTTCTCCCGATGCAGAGAGCACTGTGACGCTTCCGTGGGGATCACGCCTGCCATAAGGTTTTGCTCTGCTGCCATAAATTATATCAGTGGTTTAAAAACCCCCAGTGCATGCGAGTTTTGAATGTAGTGGTTCAGTTTCTTTGCGTTTGATCATCACTGCTAACCAGAAGACCCACAAGTATTTCACACTGGGACCCTTATTGTTTCAGCTTAATAATAATAATAATTGCTTTGGAGGACATGGCATTTTGAGAACGAGCATTCAGATACATATGGATAAAAGGATATCCATTTATTCTGCTTGAAGTGTCTGAACACCAATAATTTACTTGCACTTCTAATTATTTGTTAGTGCTCTTACCTTTAACTAAAAGCTGTTCTGGAAATGTAGAGCTGGTTAAAGTAGCATAAAATAATCATAATTCAAGACTACAGAAGATTTCTGCTTTAATAATATGAGTTTCACCACTCCGTGTGGGTTGGGCTTTTTCTTCTGTCTTTCTGGGGTTTTTTAAATGAAATTATTGCCTCAAAGATGAAACCTTTATTGACTACACTTGCATGAGAAAAAAAACCCAAAACAAAAATGGGAGCAGAACATTGGATATTGTGTGTATCAGAGTAATCTCTAGGATGGGAGACTATAGCCGATACATACCTATATCTGGGCTTAGTAAAGCATAAGGTACACCTTTTCTGCTTTTCTGAATGCCTCAGAAATATTAAAGAGCTGGCAGACATGAAGGAGAATGTAATTTGCTACATAAGAAGACACAAAAGAATGAGTAATCATTTTATTGTTAAATCATATTTGGTCTCAGTATTTAATGCTGAGTTTTGGTTTTGGAGAGGGTTTATTGTTTTTCTTTCCTTTGAGAAGCGTGTGTTTCTGTCTTATTATCAGTTATTCTTCAACAGTGAGATTTCTTGAGGGGCTTTTTGGTCTTTTCTGGTGATTTCAGCTTCTCACTGAACGGTCTTACTAGCAAGTCCAGGGGATTTTCTTTTTCCTTTTAAATGCTTGGCTTGTGATAGTGTTTTGTAATTAATCAAATTATCATTTTAATACTTGTTCACATAACATGTCTGTAAATTTTGCAGAACTTATTACTGCAGAAAGGCTTTTATACCTATCTAGCTGGATATAACAATATTCTAGGTGTTGGAAGAAACAAACTCTGATTTTATAGAAACTGATACCATCTACTGTTTAAGTAGAGACAGCTTGACTAGGACTGTTTTGCATCTACGTTTTCTCCCTTTTTATTGTGTTTTCAGGCTTTAAGCTTTTTAAGCTTTTCCTGTGAGACTGAACATTTTTTCTCTCCCATTTCTCTCTTCCCTTTTCAAGAATCTTACAAATTAAGACAAAAGATAATTACTCAGAGGGTAAAACTGGCAGGGTTCCCACGACACTTAAAATTAATGAGCTGTTGCATATAAAATATACCTTGTCTCATGTTCACTGGGGGTTTTTTTGGTGAACCATAAAAGTGCACAATTTGGCTTTTTGGCTGTGCTTTCTGTTTTAGTAATTTTCAGTTTATAAAGTGGCAACTGAATACAGAAGACTAATCTCTCTGACTTAACGTTTCTGTATGAGCAGATCAGCCTATACAATTTGTTCCCTCCGAAGGAAAATACCACTCGCAGTGATGAAATACATATTAACGAAGCTGCCATTGCTTGTTTGTGCCATGTCTTATTAAAAATAAATAGTCGTGCTTCGTGTGTCTGTAGCATCTTCCATCTGATGTGAGAACTCCTTACAAAGGAGGATAAATGTATTGTCGTGAACTCCCCGAGAGGGGTTGACAATTATTATCAGTTCCATCACTGGAAATGAGACACAGAGGTTACACGACTTTCACTGAGAAATCCTTGGCTGGCTGGGGCAGTGCCAGTTGCTCCTGAGCTCGGGAGTGACGGAGCCATGGGAGAATTTGCAGTGACTTTGCTGCTGACAGCTTTTCTCTCGTTCTTACTCAATGTATGCAAGAGGGAGGGAAGAGAGGAGGAAGAGCAGTTGCTTCTTTTTTTTTTTTTTTTTTTTTTTTTTTTTTTTAACATAATCTGCTTCAACACTTACAACTGACTGAATATGATAAGTGACCTGAATTAGAAATTTGTCAATAGCTTGCTGGAGTTTCGGCTTTTGGAGGTGTGATGAGAAGGTAGATAGCTGGTTGGGAAGGTTTGGAGGTAGGTGTCTATTCAAAAGCAGCTTAGATGCCCCTCATCTGTCTAGAAGGATTATTGGTTGTTTATTATTATTACCATTAACTGCTACTACTACCATACTGCTATAGGACATCTGTAGAGACAGCTGAGCTTCACAATTCAGATAAAAAGGTATGTATCGTAAGCATATCATGTCTAGTGACAAAAGGCGGCTTTCATTTCACAAGAAAACAATAACTTCATTCATTTAGCATTAACTATTCTCAAACAGATGGGGTGTGTTGTGTGTAATAAATACTTAGATACTTGTGCTATTAAGTATTTATGACTTTTCTTATTTACATCCTTTCTTAAACCATGGCAAAAAAGGCAGAGATAAAAAACAGGAGTAGATGAGTAGAGAAGGCAGGAGGGCACTTGCCCTTGCGGGTGTTGGATCACAAGCCTCACAGACCTCTGTCAAGTGCTTCATTGAAGGGGGAGCAGCACTGACATAAATTCACCACATTTTTGATTAATAAACAAACAAACAAAAGGAGAAATGTGACTTTTTTTTTTTTTTTTTAAGCTCAGCTTTTCATGTTACCTGACAACAAAAGAGCATTGACTATTCTTAAATAAATTCACCAGAGGGACAGGAACGAAACCTGCTGAGATAGACCTGTATACGTATGCGTAATATTTATTGTACAAAATACGGTTTCTGTTCTGTGCTTTTTTATCCCTTCACTTCAGCAGAAAGCTAAGGTGCTCAGCATAAGTCCCAGCATCACTTTATATGATGTTCCAAAATGGGTTTACTATTTTCTTTTTTTTTTTTTTTTTTTTTTT